>NW_007218549.1:104303-152896 GCF_000164805.1 Carlito syrichta | reverse complement strand
AAAAAAAAAAAAAAAAAAAAAATCAAAAAAATTAGCCATACAGGCTAGTGGCACGTGCCTGCAGACCCAGCTACTCAGGAGATTGAGGCAGGAGGATCGCTTAGCCCAGGAGCTTGAGGCTATGGTGAGCTGTGATCATGCTACTGCACTCCAGCCTGGGTGACAGAGTGAGAAGTGAAATCCTAAGTCAAAAAAAAAAAAAGAGAGAGAAGTGGGATGATAAAAAAAAGAATAACTTCATGATAATCATAAAGAAGAGACAATAAAGCACAATTTTTGGATAATTTTTGATGCTCAGTCTAGACTCCTTATGGTGATACAGAATCACACAGCAAGGGAGTTCCAAGAGGATCTATATACATGCAGTTCCCTGTGCTGCGGCTGGAGAGCCCAGGGCAGCCCGTTGATCCCCTCCACACTGGCCTTCCTGACAATATAAAAAAAACAAACAAGAGTCTTCCCAGGAGTGAAGGTTATGGAGAATTTTTGTCTGGGGAGTGATTAGGCTAAGGAGACAGAAGCTAAACATTGTTTAGGCAGTAGGAGCTTCTGCAGCAGGAATCAAATCTTATGCAGAGCGTAGCAAAAGAGACTCCCACCACTTAGAGCAATGCTCTGGTAACCCTGGACAACTGTTTCATGGTTATCCATGAAATATCTGTTAGTAAATTAAGTACCATAACAAGGTTTTCAGTTTGGCTTCTCAATTTTCTTCAGTGCCTCAGAATAATATACTTGCCCATTTGAACACATGGAACAGATATGACTCAAAACATTTTTACTATTAACACAGGAAAAACAGTAAATGTATATATTTATATATATTTCAGCTGTTATATACGTGGCTACAAGTGAAAGTCTATATGAAAGAAATACTATGTGAAGATAAGACTTTATTAGAAAGTAAATAATTCTTAACCAATGTTTCTCTGTCCATGATTAAAATTTAGCTGTATTATGTTTTATTTTTTTATGTTCCAGGGATTTTGAAGGCAACCATATTCATAATTTAAGAAATTTGACTTTTATTTCCTGCAATAATTTAACTGTTTTGTAAGTAATGTTTTATGCTTTTGAAGTAATATTATATCTCCTTACAAACAATGAATAATTTATGTAGACAAAAACTAAAATAAACATGCATAGTGATTATGGCAAATGTTCACTCAACTTGAAGTTTGTTGAAACTGAAGTATATGACATTCAAATCAAAGATAACCGCAGATTTAAATATACATGAATCATCAAAATGGTTCTGTATTATCCAAGATCTGTTTTTCTCAAACTTAAGTAATATGCAGGCTACTTTAATGGGAAAAAAATTCTCAAAGAACACCAAGAATCTATCGTTGGATCTCAGTTTGCAAAACATTAAAATGAAGTCTTAGTCTATAAGAATGTTTATTCTTTACAAATTGTTACTATAAAAGTTGTTTTTCTTTATATTTGTGCAAAGAAATTTCAGTTACAATCAAAATGAAAAAAAATATTGCAGAATATGCACACCTCTGAGGATACAATTATGAAAGTCAGGATAAACCTTATGTTATTGAGTATAATTTCTCTTTATGTCTCTCTGGCCTATTTTAAATTTACATTGCATCTTCTGTGAAAGTAAATGATGTTGGAGCTTCCTCCATTAGAAAAACCCAACTACCCCATTTACAGATTATTTTTCCAGAATGTTTTCCAAATTATGCATTGTGACTCACTTGTAGGTTATGAAAGCAACGTAGTACAATCAGTTTAGTACATTCAGTCAGCATTTTTTAAAATTTATTTTATTTTAAAGATGTGGGGTACAATTCAGGATTGGGTATACAAATGGTTATTGTACAGGTAAAGTTTGGGCCTCTCTTTGGTCTCCACTTTGCCTGGTTTGAGATCAGGTACCCTTATTAATGTTTTGGACCCCTCTTCTCTCCCCTGGCAATTTTCAGCTACTGCCAATCTCTTTCTTATAGTATTATGGTTAATGTTAAGGGTCTGCTTATGAGTGAGAACATATGATACTCAGTTCTTTGTTTCTGTGATAAATCACTGAGTATTATAGACTGTAAATTCATCCAAGTTTCTGCAAAGTTCATAATTTTGTTCTTCTTTATGGCTGCATAATATTCCATTGTGTATATGTACCACATTTTTTTTGTCCATTCTGGTTTCAAGGGCAGCACGGTTGGTTCCATGTTTTTGTAACTGTAAACAGTGCTGCAATAAACGTGCTTGTGCAAGTACCATTTTTTGTAGAGTGATTTAAGTTCCTCCGGGTATGTTCCCAGAAAGGGGATTCCTAGTCAGCATTTTTAAATAAAATAGAATTGAATTTAACTGATTGTATCAGAATTCAGTGCAGATAATAAACATACTCTTTCATGAGTTTGGGAGGCTGTGTGTGTGTGTTTTATGATCCAATATAAAATAAATGTTTTATTATGTGTTACCACAGGAAAAGTTTGAAAACCATGATTCTAGAGTACATAGGAACCCTATGTATAGGCAATATAATAGCTACCACTGATGTCACAGTATATTTTCTCCAATTATGTCCTGCATTCCAATGGGTTCTGATGAGTTCCAGTTTGAACTCTTCTGCTGAGTGAGTTCAGCAGTCTTCAGATCGGGGTGCTTTAGAACAGTTGAGCAAAATAGTTTACACTAATTACCCAAAGGAAACCCAATTACACCTTAAGGGCACAGAACAAATAGATATCTGAAAAACTTAAAATTTCTTTTCTGCTCTACCTAGTATTTAATTCTAAGAAAACCCCTGTACTAAAATATCCTTTGTGGGTTTCATCTTGACAGATGTGCACTAGGAGAAGGTGGACATAGTTTGAATGCCGGGAGGGAATAAATACTCAAGAATGGGGCAAGGCCAATTTGAAGGCATGTCACACAATGTTTATAAAATTGAAGAACCTTTGATTTTTTTTCAATTTTTTTTTCCTTTTTAAATTTTAAAATCGTTGGGTATAGGTGAGGATTTGTTACATAAGTATACTGCATGAAAGTGAGGTTTAGGCTTCTGATGAGCTTTCCCTTTCCGGTTGTATGATACCCATTGTGTATCCCTTATCTCCTCTCCCTCCATCCTTAGCAGTGCCCAGTGTCTGTTGTTCCTGGCCTTGTGCATTGTGCCCAGTGTTTAGTGCCCACTTATGAGTGAGAACATGCAGTATTCAGATTTTTGTGTTTGTGATAATTCACTTAGAATGATGGTCTCTGGCTGCATCCACGTGGCTGCAAATGACATGATTTTGTTCTTCCTTATGGCTGCATGGTGTTTCATTGTGTATATGTACCATATTTTCTTTATCCAGTTCACTTTTGATGGGCATCTGAATTGATTCTGTGTTTTTGCCAGTGTGAATAGTGTTGCAATAAACATACACATGCAAGTGTCTTTTTTGGTATAGTGATTTGTGTTCCTTTGGGTATATTCTAATAAGTGGAATTGCTGAGTCAAATGGTGGCTCTACTTATAGTTCTTTGAGAAATCTCCAAATTGCTTTCCACAAAGGTTGAACTAGCTTACATTCCCACCAACATTTTAGAAGTGTTCCCTTTTCTCCACATCCATGCCAACACCTGTTATTTTTTTTGACATTTTAATGATAGCCATTTTTACCAGTGTTAGGCGGTATCTCATTGTAGTTTTGGCTTGTGTTTCTTTGATAATTAGTGATGCTGAGCATTTTTTCATGTTTGTTGGCTGCTTGTATGTCTTCCTTTGAGAAGTGTCTGTTCATGTCCTTTGTTCATTTTTTAATGGGACTATTTGTTTCTTTCCTGTCAATTCACTTCAGTTCCTTATAGATCCTGGATGTTGGGACTGTCAGACGCATAGCTTGCAATTTTTTTCCCATTCTGTGGGTTCTCTCTTTACTCTCTTAATGGTTTCTTTTGCTGTGCAAAGACTTTTTCACTTGATAAAGTCCCATCTGTCAATCTTAGTTTTTGCTACATTTGCTTTTGAGGACTTAGCAATGAATCATTGCCTAGGCTGATGTCCAGGAGGCTATTCCCTAGGTTATCTTCTAAGATTCTTATAGATTGAGATTTCACATTTTTTAAGTTCTTGATCCACTTTGAATTACTTTTTGGATATGGTGATAGGTAGGGGTTTGGTTTCATTCTTCTGCCTGTGGCTAGCCAGTTTTCCCAGCACCATTTGCTTAATAGGGTTTTCTTTCACCAGTGTTTGTTTTGTCAGCTTTGTCAAATATGAGTTGGTTGAAGGTCTGTGGTTTTATTTCCAGGTTTTCTGTCCCATCTCACTGGTCAATATGTCTATTTTTATACTAGTACCCTGCTGTTTTGGTTACTGTAGCCTTATAGTAAAGTTTGAAGTCTGAGAGTGTGATGCCACCATATTTGTTCCCTTTCTGAGGATTGCTTTAGTTATTCAGGCTCTTGTTTTGCTTCCATATGAATTTAAGTATTGTCTTTTCTAAGTCTGTGAAAAATGTTGTTGATAGTTTGATTGCATTGAATCTGTAGACTGCTTTGGGTAGAATGGACGTCTTGGTGCTACTGATTCTTCCAATTCATGAGCATGGGATGATTGTCCATTTGTTTGTGACATCTTTGATTTATCTTTGAGCAGTAGTGTGTTGAAGTTCTGTTGAAAAGATCTTTCACTTCTTTGGTTACATGAATACCAAGATATTTTATTTTTGTGTGGCTATTGTGAAGGAACTGTGTTTTTGATTTGGTTCTCAGCCTACTTGTTGCTAGTGTATAGAAATGCAACTGATTTTTGCACATTGATTTTGTATCCTGAAACTTTGCCAAAATCATTTGTCAGTGCAAGGAGGTTTTTGGCAGACTCTAGGGTTTTCTAAGTATAGAATTATATCACCTGCAAAGAGGGATAATTTAACTTCCTCTTTTCTTATTCCTCATTTATTTCTCCTGCCTCATTTCTCTGGCTAAGACTTCCAGTATTATGTTAAATAGGAGTGGTGAGAATGGATATCTTTGTCTCATTCCATTTCATAGGGAGAATGCTTCCAGTTTCTGTCTGTTAAATATAATGTTGACTGTAGGTTTGTTAGAGATGGCTCTTATTATTTTGAGTAACATTCCTTTGATTCCTAGGGGTTCTAGGGTTTTTATCAAGAAGCAATGTTAAGTTTAATCAAATGCTTTTCTGCATCTATTGAGATAATTATGTGGCTATTGTTTGCACACCTGTTTATGTAATAGGTTACATTTATTGATTTGCATATGTTGAACTAGACTTGCATCCTGGAAATGAACCCCACCTGGTCATGATGAATGATCCTTGTAATGTGTTGTTGGATGCAATTTGCTAGTATCTTGTTGAGAATTTTTCCTATGTTCATCAGGAAAATTGGCCTGGAGCTTTCTTTCTTTGTTAGGTCTTTGCCATTTTTGAGTATCAGAATGATATTGGCTTCAAAAAATGTGCTAGAGCTATTGCTTGTAATACTTTCAATAGGATTGATATCAGCTCTTCCTTGTACACTGGTAGAATTTAGCTAAGAAATTATCTGACCCAGGGCTTTTTTTTGGTGGGGAGGTTTATTATTACTAAATCAATTTCTTGGGTTGTTATTGTTCTATTTAGGGGTTCAATATCTTTATGTTTCAGTCTTGGAAGGTTGTATGTTGCTAGAAATTTCTCCATTTCCTCTAGATTTTCTAGCTTTCTCATATACAGATGTTCATGGTAATCTCTGATAATCTTTTATATTTCTTCAGGGCCATTTATAACATTGAATTTTTCATATGTGATTGTGCTTATTTGAATTTTCTCTTTTTGGTTAATCTGGACAGAGATCTGTCAATCTTATTTATCCTTTCAAAGAACCAGCTTTTTACTTGTTGATCCTTTATACAATTTTTTTGGTGTTTATTTCACTTATGTCTGTATTATATTTTAATAATTTCCATTCTTCTACTGGTTTTGGGATTCGATTGCTCTTGTCTTTCCAGCTCCCTTAGGTATGACATTAGACTGTTTACTGGAGATCTCTGTATTTTCTTGATGTGTGCATACATTGTTATAAACTTTCCTCTCAGCACTCTTTTCATAATATTGCAAAAGTTTTGGTATGCTGTGTCCTTGTTTTCATTCATTTCTAGGAATTTTTTAATTTAATTTAATTTTTTTTTTTGAGTTGGAGTCTCACTCAGTCACCCAGACTGGAGTGCAGTGGCCACTCCTGGCCACCGCAGCATCGACCTGCTGGGCTCCAGCGATCCTTCCACCTCAGCCTTCCAAGTAGCTGGAACTATAGGCACGCGCTATCATGCCCGGCTAATTTTTTATTTATTGTAGAGATGAGGTCTCACCAAGTTGCCCAGGCGGGTCTCAAACCCGCAGACTCAGGCAATCCACTCACCTCAGCCTCCCAAGGCACGGGATTACAGGCTGAGCCACCAAGCCCGGCTCTAGGAATTTTTTTATTTCTGTCTTGATTTCTATGTCAACTCAAAAGTCATTCAGAATCATGTTGTTTAATTTCCATGTATTTGTTTGCTTTGGAATGGTTCCTGTTGGTGATTGTATTTATTTTTATTCTGCTGTAGTCTGAGAAGTTGCTTGGTATGATTTTGGCCTTTTAAAATTGGTTCATGCTTGATTTACGGCCAAGAATGTGGTCATTCTTAGAGCATGTTCCATGTGCTAATGGGAAGAATGTTTATTGTGTGGTTGATGAATGAAGTGTCCCATACATGTCTATTAGATTTAATTGGTCCAGTGTTAAGATCTCAGATTTCTATGTCAGTTTTCTGCCTCAATGATCTGTCTAAAGCTGTTAGCAGGGTATTCAAGTCTCCAACTAATATTATATGGCTGTCTATGTCCTCTCTTAGATTAACTAGCAATTGTTTTATAAATCTGGGTGCTCCTATTTTGGGTGTGTACATATTCAGGATGGCTATTTCTCACTGGTAAATTAAGTCTTTTATCATTATGTAGTACCCTTCACAACCCTTTTTAACTTTTATTGGTTTAAAGTCTGTTTTATCTAGTGTAAGAATAGCTATTCCTGCTCTTTGTTTGTTTGTTTGTTTTCCATTTGCCTGGAAGAGTTTTCTCCAATCCTTGAGCCAGTAGGTGTCATTTGCAGTGAGATGGGTTTCCTGAAGGCAGCAGAAAGAAGAATCTTGCTCCTGTATCCAATTTGCCAGTCTGTGCCTTTTGAGTGGTGCATTTAGCTCCTTCACATTTAAGTTAATTATTGATATATGGGGGTTTGTGCCTGTCAAATTGCAATTAAGAAGATGGTTTATGTTCTAGTCTTTGTGGTTGATTTGTATGATCTGTAAACTCTGTGCTTCCCTATGCTTTTGCAATGGGTGGAATCATTCCTTCATTTCTGTACTCAGAACTTTCTTAATCATCTCCTGAAAGGCTAGTCTTGAGGTGATATGTTCTCTTAGGTATTGCTTGTCTGGGAAGGAATTTAATTTTCCTTCATTGATGAAGTTTAGCTTGGTGGGGCAGGAAATTCTTGGCTGGAATTGCTTTTCACCAAGAATGTTAAAGAATTTTCTTCGAGAATGTTAAAGATTCTGACCTTTAAAATTTCTGCTGAGAGGTCTGCTGCAATTCTGATTGGTCTCCCTTGGTAAGTGATCTGTCCCTTCTTCCCAGCTGCCTTTAAGATTTTTTTTCTTTCATGCTCACCTTGGTAAGTCTGATTATTATGTGCTTGGGGAAGAACTTCTCATATAATATCTCCCAGAAATTCTCTGAATTTCTTTTGTCTGCACAGTCATCTCTCGGAAGAGATAAGGGAAGTTTTCTCGGATGACATCTTGGAAGGCTTGTTCCAGGATAGTCTCAAGAATGCCAATCTGCCACAGAGTTGGTCTCTTTACATAATCCCATATCTCTTGTTGGCTTTGATCATTTTTCCAAATTATTTTCTCCTTATTTTTGTCAGACTGAGTTAATTCAATAAGTTTATCTTCAAGCTTGGAGATTCTCTCTTTTGCCTGGTCGATTCTGCTTTGAATTTTGATTTCTGTTTTGAAATTCCAAGAGAGAAGTCTTCATTTTCAGAAGTTCAGTTTGGTTCTTTCTTAAGATGGTCAAGTCAGCTTTCACTTCCTGTACTGTTTTCGTGGACTGGATGATTTGGGTGTCTACTTTCTTCTGGAGCTCATTGAATATTTTTGCCATCCATAGTCTGAATTCTTTGTCATCAGAGACAGATCATTCTGAATAGATTCCATTACTTGGTATCTGAGAAGTCCTTTGTAGATATCAAATCATTGTAGCTTTGGAGATTGCTGGTGTTTTTTTGCTGGTTCTTCTTCATCTGCAAGGGCAGTGTCTTTACTTTTTCTTTTTGTTTTTTAATTTGATAAAGTTGCTATTATTGGGGTGACAGCTTGTATTCTCTTACTTGACCTGATGAAGTCTGGTAGGGGTAGGACAATTCCTTTCCTCCAGACCAAGGGCTTTCTCCTTCCTCCAGCACAAGTGCCAGCAGCTCTGGATGGCCCAGGTTCTGGTGTCTCCCTTCCCAGTCCACACATCTCATCAGCAGGATTGGAGGGCAGCCAGGAGGGGCCCCAGGCCATACTCTGTCACAGTTATCCTGGGGGCATGAAGTGACCTCTTCCTTCTACATGATTCCACTCCTCTCACACAGAGGCAGAAAAAGAAACAACTGCCTTGCTGGCAGAGACCTGGTGTTTCTCCCTCAGCTCACAAGTGGGCAGAACCACCGCTAGCTTTGCAGAGATGCACCACCTCCTAGTTCCCATCCTGCTCTGTGCTAGGAGCATTCACAGTGTTAGAAGCCCCTTGATGTCAAGCTGCACTTGAATTCCTAATCTGGAGCTGGGATGGGCACCGGCATTGCTGGATTAATATCCACAAAGTGGGTAGTCCCCCTGGTTAGGGGCTAGAGAGGGTGGGAGGGAAGAGCACCCACATGGCACAGACCCATAGCACGTGCCCAGCAGAGGCTTTCTGTTGGGGGCAGAAAAAGGGTTGGCTGTCTCCAGCCCCAGAGGTTACCAGGAACTAGAGTCTCCCAGACTCCACGTGGAGCCAGCTGATACCCAATACAAGGCAGCTCTCTGCATCTACCTGTTGTGGGAGAAGATGCAGGGGAGGACCTGAACTGGCTCTCCCTTGGCTAGGACTGCACAAGCTCACAAAAACTTTCCTATTCACTCACAGCTTCCTTCTCCAAGAGTGCTCTCTCAATCCTGTGTTGAGACCTCTTCTGGGGGTGGCTCGGGCTTGGAGCTGTCCATTCTCTGCATCCTCAGGTGATCATCTAATAAACCTCAGTATGGGTTTCCAGGCACACTTTCAAAGCACCAGGATCACTCCCCATTTTTTACTCCTTTGCTGAGAGCAGCAGTCGTCTTATGTCTCCATTCAGCCATCTTGACCCTCCCTCAAAACTTTTCTGAGTTGGTCTTTGATGCTAACTGATAACAGGAGATCAGTGCAGAAATAAGCTGTCATGAGTTATGGTCTGATTCAGCACAGTATCCCAAACAATAGGTTATTCTGAATTAGTCCAGCTAAGACCAGACTCCTCAGGCAGCTCCACCTTAATCACATCAGCTACCAAAGGAGTATGAGTACTATGGTGTGTAAACTATTTGTTAGACAGATATGCTATGCAGATGAAGAAGATGAGTCTAAAACAGCTCCTTATGCTCTTGGTTGCAAGATATTCACTCTATATTATCAAGAGTTGAGGTTTTCATTGTTTCTCTCGCAAAGTCTTATTTCCCTTAATTTTTAAAATTAGATTTGATTATTGTCATCATTAAAAGATATGGGAAATTTAAGATAAAGTTAAAGTGGATAATTCATCTACTTCAAAATCTCCTGTGAAAAATGCACTGTATGTTCACCATCTGCTTTTCACTGTTAAATTTTTTTAGTAATCTGCGTATCAAGAAGTTACCATGTATTTTTATTTTTACTTTCAGAGTATTGAGGAAAAACAAAATTAATTACTTAAGTGAAAATACTTTTGCACCTCTCCAGAAACTAGACGAATTGTAAGTATGACTGAACATATATTGTTAAGAATTTTCTTTCTACTGTTTTATTTCATATTTGTTGTATATATGCGTGTTTATACATTTAAGAAATAATAATTGTCTCCTCCTTCCAAGCATTATTTATATACATCTTGGGTCACAAAGGAATTCAGGTAGCCTCTAAAAGTATGCATAAAATAAAAATATAAAATATTTGAGGAAAGTGGAGTAAAAGGAAACAGCAGTAGAGAAAGAATAAAACCAGTATAAAGTGAATAAATAAAATGCAGCTTACACCACTCTGTTCCACTGCTAGAGAGGGATAGCAAATGTGCCTTTTAATTTCCTAGCAGGTTAGGATTTGGGGATTATAAGATTAAAAGATACCACTTTTCTGATTCTGAAACTGAAGTATAATCGTGAACCCATAAAGACATTAAACATGGCCATAGATAATATCCTGACTATAGTAATGGAAAGGAGAGATAGGTTAAAACAGTTCTTTTTATAATGCCCTTTTTGAATACCAGGACACAATTCCAGTGGGCAATGAAACATCTCTGTGATGAACCAGAGCTGTGGTCCAAGCACATAACAGTTAATTATCATAATAAAATATATATAGAACAATGGATGAGCCACATATCCTTCAGACTTTTTTATTTTTTAGTATCAATTTCTGGAAAGAATCTGAAATGTAGATAGATCTGCATGTCTTGACAACTAGGCAGTCAGAACTTGATTTATTAAAACATCACCCTACAAATTAAAGAATATAAATAGAATGTGATGAACATAACACCTGGACAGCTTACCTGAGCACTGAGACCAGTGGAGAGAATACACATACCACAAGTAGGAACATTTCTTGGGAAATAAGTATGCATTCTGCTACAAAACATCAATGACCAAGCCATTGAAAACCCAACTTTTTTTCTGTAGTGGTTAGTCTGAAACATTTTTTGATAGGCAATACCAATCATTCACACAATGTGCAGGGAAATCTCCATGGATAAATAGAACCAAGCATGTGTTGCAACAAACCTGGTATTCGGTGTTTGAACCATGGCATCAGCTCAGAGGAAACTCTTCTCAACAGCAGGGAGAAATGCATCTGGGTCACCCAAAGTGTTAGCTAGCTCCTCGAAAACAAGCTAGTCAAGGGATGCATACTTTTCCTTATTTTGTCCTACTTGAAATCACTACCTGAATGCCAGAGGCTAGTTCCTCCAAATCTTGACCTTCGTGGTGCCAGTTGGGTATAGATTTTTGCATCAGTAACCAGTAGTGAACATGGAACACAAGCATCTTAGTCCATTACCAGTGCTAATCAAGTGCAAAAGTAAGGAAAGAACAACAAAGGCTACAGAGAGGGTAACCAAGGTCAGTAATTAGCCCCGCATAAAGCCCACCTGATCCCACAGTAAAACACTTGCCTTAAAAATCAGAACAAGCTGGGCTCAGTGGCTCAGCCTGTAATCCTGCACCTTTGGGAGGCTGAGGTGAGTAGATTGCCTGGAGCCTGCGGGTTCAACCCGCCTGGGCAGCAAGACCTCGTCTCTACAATAAATCAAAAAATCAGCCAGGCGTGGTAGCGCATGCCTGTAATTCCGGCTACTTGGAAGGCTGAGGCGGAAGGATCGCCGGAGCCCAGCAGGTCGAGGCTATGGTGGCCGGGAGCAGCCACTGCACTCCAGTCTAGGTGACAGAGTAAGACTCCAACTAAAAAAAAAAAAAAAAAATCAGAACAAGAACAAAAATGGCATTTTTTTGGTGAGGTGAGGGTATTCAGTGGATGGGTCTTAATCTAAACTGTCCTAAGAGAGGGCTGGCCTCCACGCTGTGACCCTCCAGGCTCAATCACACCAATGGAGTTAATGAGGACAGACAATCCAGATTCACTTGTCACAGAGGACCTTAAGTAGTTTTAGTGACAGAAAACATTGGTTTAAACCACATACTTTATTTAATTTGAGCTTTTAAAGTCAACTACTCTATGAAATAATGAACATCAAAGCCTACAAAAGATGGGAGAGTGGGAAGGGGATAAGGTTGGAAAAATTACCTGTTGGGTACAATGTTCATTATTTGGGTGGTGGGTACACTCAAAACCTAAACTTCACCACTATGCAACATATGCATGTAAGAAACCTGCACTTGTATCCCTTACATACGTAAACAAACAAACAAAAAAATCTTAAGGTGGGTATGGTGGCTCAAACCTGTAATCCCAGTACTATGGGAAGTTGAGACCAGAGGATTGCTTGAGCCCCAGGAGTTCAATGCCATAGTGAGCTATGATTGTGCTACTGCACTTCAGCCTGGGTGACAGAATGAGACCCCAGTTGCAAAAAAACCCCAAAAAACAGAAGTAGGCACTAGGTAACCTAAGATGAATAAGTATAGTTCTTATACTCAAAGAGCTCACATCCTTCAAAAGGGGAGCACATATGCACAGAAACAGTTTTAATGTAATGTTATAATGTGCTTTATGTGCCCTGATAGAAATATTCAGGAGGAATATATGTGCATGAGAAAACAGAACAGAACACCTAACCTTCCTAGGCATCAGAGGTTTCACAGAGGAATGACAGTTAAGTGAAGTCTAGAAGGATAAATGAAGAATATGAGAGCATCAGCAGGGTAAGAAGGAACGGTCATTACAAGTAGAAAGAAGCATTCATGCAGATGCATCCAAGTTGGAATACTGAGGTACATGCAGACAGAGTAAAAGCTATTTGAGTAGAAAGTGGTAGGAAATGAGGTTGGAAAGATAAACAATCAGTAGCCAAATATTTAGATATTTAAAGGCTTTTTAAGTCACACTAAGCAGTTTCTATTTCTTCTAGGCAAAGTGAGCTATTGAAGGATTTTATGAAAGGGATAAAATGTTTAAAAGATTCATTCTTGTCAAATCAGAGCAATCTATCTTGGTAGACAATTCACCCATAAATAAAACCACAAAATAGTCTATTTTTGTAAATAACAAAAACAGCCTGATGTTCAGTTTACAGCAAAGATGTTTATAATAGTTGGAAGAGTATATTAGCCACTTATTTTTAATTTTAAAACTTCAGCCTAAACTTATCCTGCCCTTCAAAGTCAAATAATCTAACTTTTGACTTACAAACAAACCAGCATATGTAACAAATACATCTATTCTTCAACTTAACCCAGTGACAGCTAATAGGATTTAAAGATGGTTAGGGAAGTGGTTGGGCTCTCTCTCTCTCTCTCTCTTGGTATCTCTTGATCACCTTACAGAGCCCAAACCTATTGAACTTTATCTTGTATAGAAGAATCTGAAGCTTTTCACATGAGAACTGCCATCATCAACACTATCATGCGAGTTGAACTAAGCTACAAGGTCACACCATGTTAGGCAGACCCTAACACATACATGAGATGGCACACGAAGTATTCTGCCCCAAAAGACTATGAGGTTTGGGTATGTCAACTGTGAAAAAAACTTGCACTTGAAATGGTGTGCTTCCATTTGATAATCATAACAAAACTAAGCAAAAGAAAAAAAACAAAACTCCAAACCACGTTCCTACTCTAACACACACAAAAAAAGAAGGAAGTAGGGAAAGGAAGAAGGGGCACAACACCTATATTAATTAGAATTAGAAAACTGAATCAGACTGGGCTCCGTGGCTCAACCTGTAATCCCAGCACTTTGGGAGGCTGAGGTGAGTAGATTGCCTGAGCCCAGCCCAGGCAACTTTGGGAGACCTCGTCTCTACAATAAATCAAAAATTAGATGGGCGTGGTAGTGCACCTGTAGTTCCAGCTACTTGGAAGGTGGAGGCGAAAGGATCGCCTGAGCCCAGCAGGTTGAAGCTGAGGTGGCCATGAGTATGCCACTGCACTCCAGCCTGGGTAACGGAGTGAGACTCCGACCACCAACTCCAAAAAAACAAACAAACAAAAAAGAACCTGGATCTTAAAACTAGATAAAATAACTTCATGTATATATCTCTAAGGGAATGATGAATATTTTTATATTTTCCCATTTTGCCTCCTTTTTTAAAAACTTTCAGACATCTATTAATTAATATAATTAGCAGTGGCATTGTTGGAAATTTGTGTAATGGTTTTCTAATGAATTTCAGGACAATGAATAAAGTCTTAAGAAAATAATATGTAGTAGGAAACTATGGGGGGGGATGGGAGATGGGATTAACGGTAGTAAATATCTGTCTGGGAACGGGGAGACACCTCTTATCAACAAGGGTGCCTGAACGAAGCATATTTGTATACCTAACCCTTAACTGTACCCCACAATATCACAATAAAAATATGGATTATAAAAAAAAGAAAAAAGAAAATAATATAACATGTTTGCAATTATTTTCCTAGGGATTTAGGAAGTAATAAGATTGAAAATCTTCCATCACATGTATTTAAGGATCTGAAGGAGCTGACACAATTGTAAGACTCATATTAATATTGTCACTTCATTTCTTTATTATTGTTTAAGTTGTAGTAAAACATGCATAACATAAAATTGGCCATTTTTAAATGTATGGTTAAATGGCATTAACCACATTCACATTGATGTGCAACCATCATCACCAACCACTTCTAGAATGTTTTCATCTTGTAAAACTGAAACTGTAACCATTAAACCTGAACTCTCCATTCCCACCTTTTCCCCAGCCCCTAGCAATCACCATTCTACTTTCTGTCTCTATGAATTTCAACTACTCTAGGCACCTCGTATAAGTGAAATAATACAATATTTATCCTTTTGTGTCTGGTTTATTGCCCTTAGCATAATGTCTTCCAGGTGCATTCATGGTGTAGCATATATCAGAATTTCCTTCCTTTTTAAGGCTGAAAAACATTTCATTTTATGTATATATTGCATTGTGTTCATCCAGTCATTAATTAATGAGCATTTGGGTCGCTTCCCCCTTTTGGCTATTGTGAGCAATGCAGCTATGAACATGGGTGTGCATATCTGTTCAAGCCCCTGCTTTCAATTCTTTTGGCTATATACTCCCAGAAGTAGAATTGCTGGATCATATGGTAATGTAATTATATTTTTATTCTATATTTAATTCTGTTTTCCATAGGAGTTGTACCATTTTATATTTCCATTAGCGGTGCACAAGGGTTCCAATTTATCCACATAGCATGCATATTTTCCGGGTATTTTGTTTGCTTGCTTTTTGTTTTTGTTTTTTTGTTTCGTTTTGGCCAGGGTCTCACTCTTTCACCCAGGCTAAAGTACAGTGATATGATCAGGACTCACCACAGCTTCCACCTTCTAGGCCTTTCACCTCAGCCTCCCAAATAGCTAGGACTATAGGATGCATCACCACACCTGGCTAATTTTTTGAGTTTTTGTGTGTTGCCCAGGCTGGTCTCGAACTCCTGGGCTCAAGAGATCCTCCCACCATGGCCTCCCAAAGTGCTGGGATTACTGGCGTGAGTCACCATGCTCAGCTTTTTTTCTGGTTTATTGATAATAGTCATCCTAATGGATGTAACTTGGTATTTCTCAATGGTTTTGATTTGCACTTCCCTAATGATGACTGATGTTGGGTATCTTTTCATGTCCTTATTAGCCATTTGTGTATCTTCTAGAAGAAAAGTCTATCCCTTTGCCTATTTTTTAATTGGGTTGTTTGTTTGTTTGTAGTTGTTGAGTCATAGGAGTTATTTTTTAGAGTCTGGATGTGAGCCCCTTTCAGACATATATTTGCAAATATTTTCTCCCATTGCATAGGTTGCCTTTTCACTTTGCTGTAATGTCCTTTGATGCACAGAAGTTTTTAATTTTTATGCAGTCCAGGTTTTCTATTTTTTTTTCTATCCATGCTTTTGCTGTCATATTCAAAATGACAATAAATGTCATTGGTGTCACGTTATGAAGCTTTCCACTATGATTTCCTCTAAGAGTTTTATAGTTTTCACTTTTACATTTAATCCTTTAATCCATTTTTGGTTAATTTATGTACATGTTGTAAGGTAGGCATCTAACTTCATTATTTTGCATGTGGATGTCCAGTTTTCCCCAACACAATTTTTTGAAGAAACGATTCTTTCCCCCATTGAATGACCCTGGCAACCTTGTTGAAATCATTTGGCCATATTTATGTGGGTTTATTCTATTTCTGAAAAAAAAAATCAGTGGGAGTTTTATAAGAGATTACATTGAATCTGCAGATCACTTTGGGTAATACTGACATCTTAGTAATATTAAGGTCAGGTGTAGTGTCTCAAGCCTGTAATCCCAGCATTTTGGGAGGACGAGGATTGCTTGAGCCCAGGAATTTGAGACAAGCCCGGGCCACAAAGCAAGGCCCTGTCTCTACAAAGTATAGAAAAATTAGCTGGGCATAGTGGTACACACCTCTAGTCCCAGCTACTCAGGAGGCTGAAACAGGAGGTGAGCCCAGAAGTTCAAGGCTGCGTTGAGCCATGATTGTGCCACTGCACTACAGCAACAAAGTGAAAATCTGCCTTAAAAAAATAGTAAGTCTTTCAATCCACGAACACAGAATAGCTTTCCTTTCACTGCTGTCTTCATTTGTTTTTTTCAACAATGTTTTATAGTTTGCAGGGTGCATGTCTTTCACCTCCTTTGTTAAGATGATTTAAGTATTTTATTTTTTGAATGCTATTGCAAATAGAATTATTTTTCTAATTTCCTTTTGGGATTGTTCACTGTGTATAGAAATGCAACCGATTCATGTGTATAGATTTTGTATCCAGCAACTTTGCTGAATTCGTTAACTCCAACACCATCTGTTGTTGATGTTGTTAAATCTTCAGTGTTCTACATGTAAAAACATATCACCTGCAAACAGATTATTTTTCTTCTTTTGAGTTGGAGTCTCACTCTGTCACCCAGACTGGAGTGCAGTGGCCGCTCCCGGCCACCGCAGCCTCAACCTGCTGGGCTCCGGCGATCCTTCCGCCTCAACCTTCCAAGTAGCTGGAACCACGCCTGGCTACTTTTTGATTTATTGTGGAGATGAGGTCTCGCCAAGTTGCCCAGGTGGGTCTCGAACCCTCGGGCTTAGGTAATCCAGTCACCTCAGCCTCCCAAAGCGCGGGATTACAGGCTGAGCCACCAAGCCCAGCTTATTTTTCTTCTTCTTCTCCAATTTAAATGTCTTTCATTTCTTTTTCTTACCTTATTACTCTGGCTAGAACTTGACTCAGCCTATAATCCCAGCACTTTGGGAGGCCAAGGTAAGAGGATTGCCTGAGCCCAGGGGTTTGAGACCCGCCTGGGTAACTCGCGAGACGGCATCTCTACAGTAAATCAAAAAATTAGCCAGGTGTGGTAGTGCGCGCCTGTAGTTCCAGCTACTTGGAAGGCTGAGGTGAAAGGATCGCTTGAGCCCAGGAGTTCGAGGCTGCGGTGACTGTGAGCACTCTGCACTCTGTCGCCATTGCACTCCAGCCTGGGCGACAGAGTGAGACTCGGACTCAAAAAAAGAACTTCCAATTCTATGTTGAATAAAAGTAGTGAAAGGCATCCTTCTTTTGCCTAATCTTAGAGGAAAATTTTTGGTCTTCCACCACTGAGTGTTTGAGCTGTGGGTTTTCATGTATGTCCTTTATTATGGGAGGTGGTTTCCTTCTTTCTTTAGTTTGCTGAGTCCCCTTCATTTCTTTTATGCAACTCATTTTTCATTGCCATTCATTCTCTCTTTTCTTCTTTCTTTAACCATGGCTCCCCCCAGAAGTTTCTTCTAGGCCCCACCTAACTGATGGTCTAATCTTAAGCAATTTTTATTTTTTTTGAGTTGGAGTCTCACTCCGTTGCCCAGGCTGGAGTGCAAGTGACCGCTCCCGGCCACCGCAGCCTCGACCTGCTGGGTTCCAGCGTTCCTTCCACCTCAGCTTTCCAAGTAGCCGGAACTACAGGCGTGCACTACCACGCTTGGCTAATTTTTGATTTATTGTAGAGACGAGGTCTCGCCAAGTTGCCCGGGCTGGTCTTGAACTCACGGGCTCAGGCAATCCATTCGCCTTGGCCTCCCAAAGTGCTGGGATTACAGGCTGAGCCACCGAACCCAGCCGCAAATGTTTGTGAAAAGAGAACTTTTCCTTTAATCAATGATTCTTGTTTCAAAGTGTTGTTTTACAAAGATTCAGAGATTTTCTCCCTTCAAATTGAGCTTTAAGTTTCCTTCAAGGAGGCAGGCATCGGTAGTCCCAGAGACTCCGGAAGCTGACGTGGGAGGATCTGTGGATTCTAGGAGTTGGACTCCAACCTGGGCAACATAGTGAGATCCTGTCTCTAAATTGATTAATTGATTAATCAATTAATTCCATTAAAAGTCTACTTTTCATTTCATGTCTCACAAATCACAAGTACAATATGTTACTCTTTAACATAAAATTTCTTGTAAAAGGCATGTCATGTAATTCCATTAATTGATTTTTTGACTAAATAAGATTCTTTTATTTCGTTGTATTTAAACCACCTCTAAGCCTAGCCAAAGTGTGACTTCGGTGTGAGTCTCTCTGGGTACTCTCCCACTTCTCTGGTGGGAGCCTTTCCTTGACAGCTCTGCCTAGGTGCCCATGTTGTAATACCTCTCACTCTATCACGGTCATAATCATAGAATACTCACTACAAGCCAGGCACTGCTCTCAGTGTTTTGTCTTCATTAATTCACTTAAACGTGCAATCACCTCTATGAGGCAAGTGCTATTACTACACATTTTACTTAATTGACAAATGAAAGTTGTATATGTTTATCATGTACATTTATTTATTAATTGACAAATGAAAGTTGTATATGTTTATTATACATCGTGGAATGGCTAAGTTGTGCTAATTAACATACCCATTACCACATATACTAATCACTTTTTTGTGGTGAGAACATTTAAAATCTACTCTCTTAAGAATTTTTTTCCTTTTTCTTTATCTCTCAGCAATTTTGAGGAATGTAATACATTGTTATCAGCTATAGTTACCCTGTTGTACAATATATTTCTTAAACTCATTACCCCTTTCTAACTGAAATTTTTTACCTTTTGGTCAACATTCCCCAATCGCTTTCTCCTGCCAGACCCTGGTAACTACTATTCTACTGTCTACTTTTATGAGTTCAACTTTTTTAGATTCCATATATATGTGAGATCATGCAGTATCTTCCCTCTGTACCTGACTCATTTCACTTAACATAATGTCCTCCAGGTTCATCTGCACTATTGCAAATGACAACATTTCCTTTTCAAAAAGCTGAATAGTGTTTTGTTGTTCCTATATACCATATTTTCTTTATCCATTCATCCTTTGATCTACACTTGCACTGATTTTACATCGGCTATTGTGACTAATGCTGCAATGAACATTGTACAGATGTCTCTTCAACATACTGATATCATTTCCTTTGGATATGTATCCAACAGTGGGATTGCTGGATCATGTGATATTTCTATTTTTCATTTTTTGAGGAACCTCTATACTATTTTCCAAAATGGCTGTAATGAATATACATTTCCACCAAGAATATGCAAAAGTAACCTTTTCTTCACAACCTCACCAGCACTTTTTATCTATTATATTTTTTACAATAGTCATTCTTATCAGTATTAGGTGATATTTGTTGTCTTAATTTGCATTTCCCTGATGATTAGTGATGCTGAACATTTTTTCATATATGGTTAGCCATTTATATGTTTCTTTTGAGAAATGTCAGTTCAGTCCTTTACATATTTTTTAATGGGGTTATTTGTTTCTTTGCTATTGATTTGTTAAAGTTCCTTATATATTTTGGATACTAACCACTTATCCAGATGTGTAGTTTGCAAATATTTTGTCTATTCCATAGGTTTTCTCTTCACTTTGTTGATTGTTTCCTTGGTTGTGCCAAGGCTTTTAAGTTTGTTGCAATCCCATTTGTCTATTTCAGTTTTTGGGTTTTGGGAGCACTGTCCAAAAAATGTCATGGAGTTATCCCACCAATGCCACTATCTCCACCGATGCCATGGAGCTTTCCCCTTGTGTTTTCTTCTAATACTTTTACAGTCTAAGGTTTTTAATCCCTTTTGAGTTGTACTATACTTTTTTTGGCAAATGTTTAAAAGTAATCAAAAGTCAACAGATATACTGTTTCTTTATTCGAGTTATTTTTTTAAAATGACTTATTGTTGCCTTTTGTTTTAAAAACAGGAATCTTTCCTATAACCCAATTCAGAAAATTCAAGCAAACCAATTTGGTAATCTTGTCAATCTCAAGTCTCTGTAAGTACACACATATGGGGATACTTTTATGATGAAATTGTTATTTAAATACTAATAACATATGTTTTTAAAGAATCTTTCAAGTGACAAGCTTTATTTTCAGGATGTTATTTAAGCTCCACAAAAGCATGTAAGATGAGTGCTTGATGGACAAAAAAAAGATAGCTACTAGTTTTATCTTACATATTTATAAATTAAAAATTAATAATAATGAATCTTTATATTTTTCTATAAGCCATCAAGAACTTATATTAGATTGCTTACTTTGACCCTCTAATGGCAATTTATTACTGTGTTAGCACTAGGTATTTAGGAATTTAAGCATCTTTACCCCAAGATGGAATATTCTAGATTCTATAAATCCTCACTTGCAACACACACACAAAGACAAAAATTATATTAGGGAATAAAAATTGCCTTAAAAAAATAAGCTTTAACTCATTTAATTTAAGTGTTTCCTCAGTAAAATTGCATTTTATTAGAAAAAAATTTATTACTTAAAAACTTCAAAAATGTAAAACTCCTCTTATTATAATATTGTCCAAAAGATAGTGCTTGTTCATTTATTCCACAAAAACAGTAATTACCTTTTAAAACTTTGATATTGGTAAGAGTGACTTTTAGTTTTCCACAGTCTAGTAGAATCTCAAATTTTTTTTAATGTCAGGAAGCATGAGTGTGAGGGGAACCCACTCAGTCTTTATATTATGTAATTAATAAGCACAAAGCATTGTGCCATGATCTGTGAGGATCCAAAAAAACCAATTAGGGAGGATATATGCATATAAATAACACAATCAAAGAGAGAAGGAGATGGGAAGGTGCCCAGTGTGGGCTGAGTATGAATATTTTGTTCAGAATAAATAGTGACTAAAAGCATGTTATTAAACTGAACTTCATAAAAAGTCAATTTAATATGCCATGTATAATATATGTTATTTTAATTGACTATTAATTTGGCATTTTTAGCAGCCTAGAAGGAATTGAAATTTCAAATATTCAACAAAGGATGTTTAGACCTCTTATGAATCTTTCTCACATGTGAGTAGATGTTTTTCTTGTTTTCTTGTTCTTCACTCTGATTTTAATATTTTCATATATATTGCAATAATATATCCATACTGATACATCTAATAAATGGCATTTTCTACTAATTTGCCTGCTATAAACTGAATGTTTGTGTCCCTCCCAAATTAATGTGTTGAAATCCTAACCCCAATGTGATGGCAACAAGAGGTGGGACCTTTGGGAGTTGATAAGGTTGTGAGGGCAGAGCCTTCATTAATGGGATTGGTTTTTTAAAAAAAGAGACTCTAGGGCCACACCTGTAATCCCAACACTTTGGGAGGCCAAGATCACTTGTGCTCAGGAGTTTGTGACCCATCCAGGCATCATAACAAGACTCTGTCTCTATAAAAAATAAATTTTGAAAAATGTGCCCAGATGTGGTGGCTCACCTGTCATCCCAGCACTTTGGGAGACCGAGGCCAGAGGATTGCCTGAGCCCAGGGGTTTCAAGACCGGCCTGGACAACTTAGTGAGACCTTGTCTCTACAATAAATCAAATAAATTAGCCATATATGGTGGCATGTGCCTGTGGTTCCAACTATTTGGAAGGCTGAGGCAGAAGGATCGCCTGAGGCCAGTAGGTCAAACCTGCAGTCACTATGAGCATGCCATAGCACTCCAGCCGGAGTGACAGAGTGAGCCTCTGACTCTCTGTGTGTGTGTATATATATATATATATGTGTGTGTGTGTGTGTGTGTGTGTATATATATATATATATATATGCTGGGTGTGTTGCTGTGTGCCTGTAGTTCCAGTTACTTGGGAGGCTGAGGCAGGAGGATTGGTTGAGCACAGGAGTTGGAAACTGCAGTCAGCTATAATTGCACCACTGCACTCCAACTTGAGTGATAGAGCAAGACCTTTTCTCAAATAAGCAAATAAATAAATGTAAATAAAAGAAACTCTGGAGACCTCCCTTGCCCTTTCTACCATGTGATGACACAGCAGAAAGATGGCTACCTGTGAACCAGGGAGCAGGCCCTCACCAGACATCAAATTTGCTGACATCCTGATCTTGGATTTCCCAGCCTCTAGAACTGTGAAAAATAAACGTTTAAGCCATTCAGACTATGGTATTTTTGTTGTATCGGGCCAAATGGACTAAGGACATGCCTAAATAGTAGTTACTTTTTAAAAATTTGATATTGGGAAGGGTGAGTTTTCATTTTCCACAGTCTAGTAGAATCTCAAATATTTTTTGAAATTTAGGAAACATGAGTGTGAGGGGAGCACACTCAGTCTTGTCAGAAGTTCTCCTCAACTCTAATACCATTCACAGATATTGATGTTTGCCTAATAAGCTAGTAATTTGTATGCATAACATACGTGCTGGCAGGTAAAGAAGGAATGTATATAAATAATATAAAATAATTAGAAATAATTGCTGTAAATTTTAAAAAAGGTAGAGAGAAATCCTCCACAATGAAAATTGCCCCTAATGTCCTGGCATGGTTGGAGCAGTAAACATGGATGAAATGGTAAACTTAGAAAACAATTTTTTTTAATTATTATTATTATTTTCTAGAAACAGAGTCTCTCTCTGTCACCCAGCCTGGAGTACCGTGACACAACCATAGCTGACTACAGCTTCCAACTCTTGTGCTTAAGCTATCCTCCCCACTCAGCCCCAGAAGCACTAAGATTATAGGCCTGACCCACCATGCCCAGTTCTGAAAAATCTTTTATTCAAACAATGTGTTTGGTTGAACCTTTGATTACATGCTTTAGAAGCATTTGTTTCATTGAATACAAGCTCATAGAAGGTATTAGAATGACCCATGCTGTGGTAATTAATTTTCAATAGTTTAAAAAGTGTCTTGTCAGCCACCACCACCTCTATAATCTTGCTTGCATTTTAGTCTAATACAGGGCATTGTTTTTATTTTCTATAATTCCTCAGAAAGAATGTCTCTAAAAGATTCCTTAGTTGCATACAACATAAGGCAGACTGACTAAATTAACCAAAACAGTTTATTGGAAGAAAATTGTGTTGCTCATAAAATCTAAGAAACAACTAAAGGAACAGACTTGAATTGGGCAGAACCCATAGCAAAACTAAGCAATAGTCTTATCCAGGCTCTGCTGGAAATATCCATCCAAGTGTCATTCAGTAAGATTCAGAATTACAGGAAAAAGAGTCTAATTGATCTTCCCTGAGGACACTTAACTACTCTGGGTGCAGGGAATGCCTCCACGGAAGGGTCCGTCATGACTTCTCACAGGGCAGAGAAGAAACTCCTTCAAAGGAAATCAGGACCAGAAGGGCAACTGGATGCTAGGCAGCCAGAGCAACAAGCAAAGATCTACTATCATTCTATCGATAAAAGCAAGACTTCAGCCTAAGACACACGTGGCACAAGTGCAACAGCAGTGAACGCTCCTTTCTTCCTCATGCTCTGCTCTCTTCTCCTACATAGTTCACAGAGATACAATAGAAGGAAAACATCAGAAACTGGCCTTGAATTTGGCAAGCCACATTGTAATCATCAAGTTTTTATCTTCTGTTACTACAGCTCTTTATACTATAAAGATCTTTTATAATTTTTTCCCAGAACACATAGCTTTACAAGCTATTGTGAATAGTGCTGCAATAAACATGGGGGTTCAGATGTCTCTTTGACATAATGATTTTCTTTTCTTTGAAGAGATTCCCAGTTGTAGAAGTGTATGGTAGTTCTATTTTTAATTTTGGGGGGAACCTCCATATTGTTCTCTATAGAAACTGTACTAGTTTATTCCCACCAACAGTGCATAAGAGTTCCATTTTCTCCACATTCTCACCAGCATTTGTTTGTTTGTTTTTTTAAATCTTCTTAACGGTAGCCATCCTAACAGGTATGAGGTGCTATCTCATTGTGATTTTGATTTGCATTTCTCTGATGATTAGTGATGTTGAGTATTTTTTTCATGTTTGTTGGTGATCTGTATGTCTTCCTTTGAGAAATGTCTACTCAAATCACTTGCTCATTTTTTAACTGAATTGGGGTTTTTTGCTGAAAAGTTTTTTAACATAACTTCTATAACAGAAAAGTCTAGGAAGCACAAAGATGGAAGCATTTAACTCTTCCCCTAAAGGTTAAAAAGCAAGATCAGTTGCAGCAACATTAGGAGCTATGTAACAGTGTATATATATACTAAACACTGAAACCCAATAAAATTTTCTTTGGGTGGATTCATTCTCTTGATCACATGCTAACAGTTTATATGCTAAGGCATGTCTAACACTTGTTGATTTGTTATCAAACTATTTGTTACTCTCACCCACATACTCTTTAACAGTGAAATCAAGTTAATGAGAATTATTTAAATTTAAAGTTTCAGAATCCCTAATGTCTTACAGTCCTCTGAGTCCCACATTAAGACATTTCTTTCTACCACAAAAGTGGAGCAAATAAATATTAATGTATGGTAACGCTTAATAATACTGAAAGTCTTAATTTACCTTCTCTTTTGCACAGATATTTTAAGAAATTCCAGTACTGTGGGTATGCACCACACGTTCGCAGCTGTAAACCAAACACTGATGGAATTTCATCTCTAGAGAATCTCTTGGCAAGCATTATTCAGAGAGTATTTGTCTGGGTTGTATCTGCAGTTACCTGCCTTGGAAACATTTTTGTCATTTGTATGCGACCTTATATCAGGTCTGAGAACAGGCTGCATGCCATGTCAATCATTTCTCTCTGCTGTGAGTATTTCTTGATTAAAGAGGAATTACAGTTTTCAAATCTACAAAAGTATTGCTATTCGAAAATGAGTTGTGGCCGGGCGCAGTGGCTCATGCCTATAATGCCAGCATTTTGGTAGACCAATGTGAGAGAATTGCCTGAGCCCCTGGGTTTAAGACCAACCTGGGCAACTTGGTGAGACCTCATCTCTACAATTAAAAAAAAAAAAATAGCTGGGCATGGTGTCACGTGCCTGTAGTTCCAGTTACTTGGAAAGCTGAGGAAGAAGGATAGCCTAAGCCTAGCAGGTCTAGACTGTGGTGGCTATGAGCATGCCACTGCACTCCAGCCTGGGCAGCAAAGTGAGACTCTGACTTTAATATATATATATACACACACACAAAGAAAAGAAAAGAAGTTGTGTGGGTGGAAATTTATGGAATTTTAAATTTTTGTCCTTTTTGCTTATATGCTGTTTTCACATTGTCTACAATGAGAATTGAATTGATAAGATAGAAAATGTTTTTTTAAACCAGAAAATTCAATCACCTTACATAAATTAATGAAGCTTCATTCATTAGTTTTCTCTCAAATAGTGGTTCTGAAGGCACAATATTTTGTTAAAACATCTAAAATCTTTGACTACAAATGAAATTGCAATTGTCTATGGTCATATGCAGAACTTTATTTACTTTTCTATTTGCATGTGCAGTTCTTAGATATTGACTTCACAGCTAGTTGTTTTTCTGATCTCTGAGCTACTATAATCTTTTCCATTCATAACCAAAATATGAAAACAAGAAAAATGTTTTCAGGTAGCATTCATTTTTTATAAAGTTTTTGAATTGTAATTGCAAGATATTACATTAAGTGATGACAACAAAGAAAAGCAAGAAACCAGGCTTCAGAATGTTTATAGTCTGGGTCAAGGGGCCTAGAATTTATGTATCTGTACTCTCAAAGCAAGCAAAGCATCAATCTGCATGATGTTCTACTTATTTGTGTCTGCTGTTCCATGTACCATCTCCATCCTTGTTCAAAATCTAATGTCTAATTGGTTTTTTATCCCATTGCAAGCTATGTAAGAAACAGAACTAAGAAATTTAGTATTGTATATTGTTAACTGCAAATTTTTGAGTAAGTTCAATTTCCCTGGTGAAGGCTCGAATACAACTTCAGCATTAAAGCATTAGGGTCGACCTTATAATGTATACAGTGATGTGATTTTAAGAATCTTGTGAATGCTTGCACAGTCAAAAGAGATCTCACCCACTTTCTGATATGTAACATTTGCTTAAAAAGCAAATATGTAAAACAGTGTGATACACTGAGAGCTGATTTTAGGGGTGGAAAAACCCAAAAAGAGACAGAGAAAGATATAAAACATGGAAAGAGAGAATCAGAGAGAAAAGTTTTGCTTAGCCTAGCTCTGGGAGGTAATCTGAGTCCCTCAAAAATGTACTGACTGCAAAGCAGTTCATAATTCTTCATTTCTTCTAAATTATAGACTTCAAAATTCATAGTCATTACTCTATCATAGGAACTTCTGAATTACTTTCCCAGAGGTTTCAGATGATGTCTTGAGCGTGGCGAGCCAGGAGAATTTCAGTGAAAGAGCTGAACCAAATCAGGTCATCTTCATCTGGGTCCCTAACTGATGCTCAACATAATTGCATTTTACTTATTTTTTCAGCACTCCTAGGTGATGGGTCTAGAATAGAGAACAAAACAGACAAGATTTCTGCTCTTATAAACTTGCACTGTAAGGAAAATGAGTAAATGATCACAGAATTAACTGTAGAGCGTGCTGGGAGAGTAGTTACCAGAGAGAGTTGATGAATAGGCCCTCATCCATAAATGAATTTTTAGGATAATAAAAATTACCAACATAGATGAAACTTGGCTATTTTTCCTAACATTAAAAATATGACTGCTTATTGATACATTTATTACATGTATTTATTTCTCTAAGCCTGTGACACTTTCTGACCCCTCTAGGTGCCGACTGCCTAATGGGAATATATTTATTTGTGATCGGCGCCTTTGACCTAAAGTTTCGCGGGGAATACAATAAGCATGCGCAGCTGTGGAGGGAGAGTATCCATTGTCAGCTTGTAGGATCTCTGGCCATTCTGTCCACAGAAGTGTCGGTTCTACTTTTAACATTTCTGACACTGGAAAAATACATCTGCATTGTGTATCCTTTTAGATGTTTGAGACCTGGAAAAAGCAGAACAATTACAATTCTGATTCTCATTTGGATTGCCGGCTTTCTGGTGGCTTTCATTCCACTGAGCAATCAGGGATTTTTTAGAAACTACTATGGCACCAATGGAGTATGTTTCCCTCTTCATTCAGAAGATGCAGAAAGTACTGGAGCCGAGATTTATTCAGTGACCATTTTTCTTGGTAAGAAACCCTATTACAAACCCTTATATTCAAATGTTGGAATAACTCACAATATAAAACTCATTATGCCTTCTGATGTTCACATATTTTTATTTCAGATCTTCCAAACAGTTTCTCAGTAAGGATAGGGGTGAATTCTATCAGAAACCACAACAGGAATTTTGTACCCAAATTATCCTTTTGTTATATAAATTCCAATCTGATGCAGTTTAATGAAAGACACTAAAAACTTGTGTTTCATGTATTCACCCTAAAATTACTAAGCAACATATATTTTAGTTCTTTACCCTTTTAATATGAACATAATGATATTTATTATCTTTTCACATTCATGTGTGTAGCCACACATATCTTTGGCATAAGAGTATACATACAACTGTTCTAAACCAGCAATGTAAAAATATTCTCATAGTGCCGCAAAAAGCAATTGAATTATGAAAAAAAATCACTGTACTAGACAAACTTAAAAGCCCAAGATATTTGTTGAATTGACATAATTTCATTTTAATGTACCATTTTAAAATTAAACATTTTGTCACTCTTCACTAGTTCAACTCAAAAAATTCATGATTTTTATGGATCTTAGAAATTCTTTATGAAGAAAAAAAACATGTTAGGGTCTTTGCATCTTTAGTAATAACACCCATGGGTATGTTTTATTTATTTGTTGTTTTGAAAAAATGTTCATATAAATTAACAACATCCCATTGTGTTCTAAATAGGTATTAACTTGGCAGCATTTATCATCATAGTTTTCTCCTATGGAAGCATGTTTTACAGTATTCATCAAAGCACCATAACAGCAACTGAAATACGGAATCAAGTTAAAAAAGAGATGATCCTTGCCAAGCGTTTTTTCTTTATTGTATTTACCGATGCATTATGCTGGATACCTATTTTTGTACTGAAATTTCTTTCACTGCTTCAGGTAGAAATACCAGGTATAACTATTTTTTCCTTTCTGTAAAGAAACAATAAATCTGTTTGTATAGTGTTCTTTTAAGAAAGACAAGATCCTTAACCCTAACCAGTTTCAAGATTATGTCAGAATTTTCTGTACTTTAGGCTCTGCTCATCAATAAAGTGTTTACTGAGAAAAAACTGTTCAGTTTTTTCCATAAACAGTTAAAACATGATTACTATTGGAACAGAGGTACAATGAATGGACAAAATAAATTACACATGGTGTTGGAATTTTGATAGTCACATGCTTAAGATGACCAGAAAGGAACACAGGCCAAAACAATTCTCAAATAATGATTTCATTACTTCTCAGAATGTAAGAAATTTTTCTTCCTGGAATAGATACAATTTAAAGAACATTACTCCGGAGAGAGAGAGAGAGAGAGAGAGACATAATAGAAGCAAACACTCTTGGTATTTAAAAACAATGCGCATCACATCCATTGAGGTGACTATTACTTAAAACACGCACACACACAAAAATAACAAGTGTTGGTGAAGATGTGGAGAAATTGGAACACTGGTGCATTGCTGGTAGGAATGTAAAATGGTTCAGCTGCTGTGGAAAACAGTCTGGCAATCCCCCAAAAAATTAAACATAAAATTACCATGCAATCTAGAAATTCTCCTTCTGGAATAATACCCAAAAGAATGGAAAGCAGGAATTTTAATAGATATTTGTATACCCATGTTCATAGTAGCATTATTCACAATAGCCAAAAGGTAGAAGCAACACAAGTGTCCATAAATGGGTAAATGGATAAGCAAAAGGTGGTATATACAAACAATGGATTATTATTTAGCCTTAGAAAGGAAAAAAATTCTGGCAATGCTGCAATATGGATGAAACTTGAAGGCATTGTGCTAAGTGAAATAAGTCAAAAATGACACGTGTTTTCTTATTCCAGATTTAAGAGGTTCCTGGAGTAGCCAGATTCATAGCTAGAACATAGAATGATGGTTTCTAGGGAAGAGAGAATGAGGAGTTATTGTTTAATAAGTATAGAGTTTCTGTTTGGAAAAATGAAATCGTTCTGGAGATGGATGGTGGTGACGGTAGTACTACAGTGTGAATGTACTCAATGCCACTGAGCTGTACACTTAAAAATGGTCAAAATGGTACATTTGATATTATGTTTATTTTACCACAGTAAAAAATGGTATGTTGTGGTATATTTTACCACAATAAAAATATGTGCAAATATCCTGTTAATTGTATTTATAATGCAGTATACACTCATATTTTAAATATATATATAAATGTTAATTTTATTTTATTCCATGGATGATGATGATATTATCTTACATTTTATGAACAACAAAAAGAGGGATGATAGCATCAATTAAATTATAATACAAATCAGGGTATTTGGTATTTGCATACATACTAGGTGATTTTTAGAATGAGTTTAGCCAAAGATGCATTTGCTGAAATACATATCTGGCCAAAAGCCCCCAAAATGCATACCTATTTTTAAAATCAAATAAATAGCAGAAAAGAAATCTATTCAAGATAAGGCTATGTATTCTGAGATATACTATATATACTATCTAATAATTAAAACGTTTGAAAAGGTATTTAAATTTTCAACAGTATGCTTTTTTCTTAAAATGTAACCACAATAATATGTAATCACTTTATGGAAAATACTTCTACTTAATGGAATACTTTTGTTATGTATTCAAGAAATGCTACTTAGAAAAGAATCCTGTTCTTCCATAGCACTAGCACTCCCCTAAAAAACACTGGCACTCTGAAAAGACATCCTGGAAACACATATAGTGCTTATTTAGTAATTAGTATTTAGACTTAGTATTTAATTATGTGACATCAAAGGAAAACAAGACTCAAAGGGGATTGGGGTGGAAGAAACAAGGACATGGGGGTTTTATACATTGTACACATCTATGAATAGTCACACTATCTCTCATTTTTCTTTTCCAGGTACCATAACTTCTTGGGTAGTGATTTTTATTCTGCCTATCAACAGTGCTTTGAACCCAATTCTCTATACTCTGACCACAAGGCCATTCAAAGAAATGATGCATCAGTTTTGGTATAACTACAGACAAAGAAGATCTACTGACAGCAAAGGAAGCCAGAAATCATACACTCCACCCTTCATCTGGATGGAAATGTGGCCACTGCCGAAGATGCCATCCGAGTTAATGAACCCAGATGATTTCACAGACCCATGTGAAATATCACTAATTTCTCAATCACCTAAACTCAATTCTTATTCATAACTGACTCTGAAACCCATTTCTCCATAGAGAATTCTGTGGAGTTGCTTCAGGAGAAACTCACTGGTGTAAAATGAATACCACAAAATTAATAGTTTATAATAATGGCTAAGGTAAATTAATTTAGAAGGACATGAGGAAAATAAAAGTGACTAATGTTCACCTAATTATATTGATAATGTATATATAAGTATATATTTTGCATAGGAAATTAAGACAAATCTACTTCAGAGAGATTCATTCATTCTTTTAACATGCATTTATTGAGTGCCCACTATGCTCACAGCACTGCAGTAATTCCTGGAAGTAGACAGTATGGAACCTTTTCAATCAGTTTGTATTTAACTACAAAAGACTACACTAAGTCCATCTGCAGCTCCTAGTTTAAAGGAAAGCTTTGTCTGTCATGCATCTCAGAAAACATAAGAATCATAGGCACTATTAAATAAAGATTTAAGGTTTTTGAATATTCAGTGTGATAGCATCATAGAAAACATCTGATTGCAAAATAGAGATATTCTGTTTCAAGAATCCACCTTATCTCTCTTTAAGTCTCCATGCACTTGAGAGGCAACACAACATATTGATTACTATGGGAAAAAAAGAAGCTTCTCTAGAAACTCAAAAAAGCACTTTTCTGCCACTTCCCAGTTTTTCTTTGGGGGTGGGTGGTTTGCTGTAAATAAGCACCACCATATGGGATTGGAATAGGAGAGTAAAAGTATTGTTAGAATCAAATCAGAAAAGCCAGAATGAGAATAAACATTTAGATCAATAGAGACTCCAGAAATAAATTCTCCCATTTTCAGTTCATTTATTTTCAACAAGAGTGCCAAGACTATCAAATGAAGAAAAACTGTCATTTTAACAAAAGATGCCAAGACAAATGGATATTCACATGTAAAAGAATAAAGTTGGACACCTACTTCACTTCATATACTAAAATAAGTTAAAATGAGTCAATAGCCCAAATATAAGAGCTAAAACTAAGAGCTAAGGCTCTTAGAAGAAAACAAAAGAGTGTATCTTCAAGACCTTGGATTTGGCAATGGATTATTAGATATGACAAAAAAAAGCATGAGCAACAAAAGAGAAAAATTGGATAAATGGACTTCATCTAATTTAAAAACATTTGTGCATCAAAGGATATTAGCAAGAAAGCGAAAAAACCTGCCAGAATGGAAGAAAATATTTGCAAAGCATATATATGAGAAGGGCTTAAGATCCAGAATATATAAATAACTTTTACAACTCAACAAAAACAACCCAATTTTTAAAATAGGCAAAGGACTTGAGTAGATATTTCTCTAAAGAAGATATACAAACGGCCAATAAGCACATGAAAAGATGCTCAACATCACTAATTATTGGAGAAATGCAAATTAAAACACAATGAGATAACACTTCACACTTACTAGAAGGGCTGTTATTTAAAAAGTCAAAAAATAGCAACTGTTGAAAAGGATGTGTAGAAATTAATAACCCTTGTGCATTGATAGTGGGAATATAAAATGATATGGCCATTGAGGAAAATTTAGCAGTTCCTCAAAAAATTAATAACATAATTACCATATGGCCTAGTGATTCTACTTCTAGGTACAAATCCAAAAGAATTTAAAACAAGATTCAAATGAATACTTGCATGTAAATGTTCATTGCTTCATTATTTACAATAGCCACAAAATAGAAACAACCCAAGTGCCCATCAACTGATGGTTAAGAAAATGTGATTTATAGATATACAATGAAATACTATTTAGCCATTAAAAGGAATGAAGTTCTGATACATGCTACAACACAAAGGACGTAATATAAACCTATAAAAGGACAAATACTGTATGACTCCACTTACATGAAATATCTAGAATAAGCAAATACATAGAGGCAGAGAGCAGATCGGAGATTACTAGGTGGTGGGGGTTTGAGAGGGTGATAGCTAAGAAGTATAGGGTATCTTCTTGGGCTACAAAAAAATGTTCTAACATTGTTCGTGGCAATGGACAAACAATTGAAGTTATACTAAAAGCCACTGTGTAATACACTTTAGATAGGTGAATCCTGTAATATGTGCAATATCTCAAAGCAGTCATACGGAAAAAGAAAGAGGAGCTAGAATGCACTGATTCTGGAACTTTTCAGGGAAGAAAGGTTTGTATGTACATATTTGTTTCACTCTAAGGAGAAAATAGTTGTCATCGTGACATGACCTTACCGTGTCTGGACAGCCAGTACGCAAGACAGTAACTTTTCAGTTAGTTGCTCTTCTGTGGTCTCTAACTGAGCTATTGGACTTTTTTGCTTTCATAATTTGAAATTTTATTTAGGAAAAAAATGTTTCCAGGTAGTTTTAAATATAACAAAAATGTTTGGAACATGAAAATACTAGAATCAAAAACATAATGCCTTTACTGAGTATGTAAGTGTATAGATTTATTTTGAAAATAAATTACCTGAAATTTAATTCTGCTAAAAACACGGATTGCTTTGAGTTCTTTTTGTTCTTACTTGAAATGCTCCCAAGAAATTTTGTACATGAAAGATGTGGCATATTTCAACAAAACTCAGAACACAATAGAAAACTATAGTTCTGCTTAGAATATTCAAGAATATAACTAATATTTTTATTATAGTAAATAAAATAGACTATAATAACTTTTTATTTTAAAATAGCCTACAAAGAAAAAATTTAAAGCCTATAAAAGCATTTAAGTTATTTTAATAAGATTATTTTAAGAATTACTTATTATTTAGAAGTTTATATTAAGTAACAATAGAAAAAATTCTCCTTAAAAAGATCTGAAAAAGAATAAAAGCTATAATCATGAAAATGGGATGGAAAAAAATTCAGTCTTACAAAAATCATTCTCCTAACCCATTTAAGGACCTTAGAAATGCAGTACACTGGCTGGGCTCAGTAGCTCAGCCTGTAATCCCAGCACTTCGGGAGGCTGAGGCGAGTGGATTGCCTGAGCCCGCGGGTTCAAGACCAGCCTGGGCAACTTGGCAAGATCTCATCCCTACAATAAATAAAAAATTAGCCAGGCATGGTAGCGCACGCCTGTAGTTCCAGCTACTCGGAAGTCTGAGGCAGAAGGATCACCAGGCCCCAGCAGGTTGACGCTGGGGTGGCTCTGAGTGTGCCACTATGCTCCAGCCTGAGCGGTGGAGTGAGACTCAACTCAAAAAAAAAAAAAAAAAAGAAATGCAGTAAACTTACAAAATATACATCTGAAGCTTTCTTTAGCATCTATGATATTTTTAAGTATTTTCTAGAGGTCATTTGGCTTCCTGTCTACTTGGTCTACTCACACTTCTACCCTTCTGCCTCCTCAAATAAAGTAACTTCCATTTAATGTAATAATTACTAATATACTACATAGCTAGCTCCCGCCAGCTTCTATAGGAAGTACACAGAAGCACTCAATTAACCCAGAGTTATGTCAAGTTTTTCTTTCTTAGAATTATAACTTTGGTTTATAATTTATGCACCATGCTCTAGGGCAAACCAATCCTTTAAATCAAGCAAGCCAACATTGTTATAAAATTTGAAAATTTAGCTTTGGTAACATAGTGAGATTCTGTCTTTACCAAAAAAAAAAATTTTTTTTTTTAAGAAATAAAAGCTTACTGTGGTGACAGGAAGCTGCAGTCCAAGCTACTGGGAGGATGAGGCAAGAGGATTGCTTGAGCCCAAGAGTTTGAGGCTGCTGTGACAGATGATTGTGCCACTGCATTCCAGCCTGTGTGGCAGAGCAAGACCCCGTCTTAAAATTTTTTTTTCTTTCAATTTTATCAGGAAAACCTCAACTTGTGTTTTGTTTTTGCTTTTTTCCTGTTTTTAGTTTAAGAACTACTAAGTCAGCGCGCTCATAGGTAATCTCTCCCAAAGTAATGATTGGTGAAACCAAAGCAATTTAGAGAAAGTTGACTTGGAAGTTGAAGGCAAAGAACAAAGGTGAAGGGGAAATATGTAACTGGAATTGAAATGTCACGCATTGCTTGATAAACTAGTTAAGTGAATTGACACACTAGCTAAGAGTACTCAAAAACACACCAAGTTATTTAATTTTTACTAAATTGCTCCTTTTCATGGAAATATTTCACTAGAACCCTTATTCTCTCTCATTGTTTTAAGCCTTTTTCTTATCTACAGACCACGGCAATCTCACCCACTTACCTGCCTTGTTTCTGTGTAATACTGCTGATTCACATTTTTACCTTTAGTTTGTTCTTTCTCCAAAGTAAACCTTTCCACATGAGTGTTTCACTGGCTTTTTAATGTCATCATTGTGTATGGATCTGGACTCTGACACCTTATTCTCCTCAAGATCCTGTCCTGGTGAATGGTACCCAGTGGCCCAAGCTAGAAGTCTGGATCATCCTTCACTCTTTCTTCTTCTTTATCCACCATTTCAAACCACCCAGTCCTCTCTTGATTCAACTTCATAAACATCTCTGACATCCATCTACTTCTCTTCATCTCAGTTCCTAACACATTAACATGGTGTCTCAAGGGGTTATTTGCAATAACCTTCTAAGAAGTCTTTGTACCTACAGTTTTAATTTGGTCAAGTGATCTTTACAGGTTTTTAGAGCTTTCTCCCATCCAAAAAGTAATTTCAGGGGGGAAAAAAAAGTGTTATAGGGTTATAGTTACTGACACAAATATTCTATTTTTGGATGGTATATTATTTTGGGTTCTCCATGGGATAGGAATATATATATATATATATATATATATATAGAGAGAGAGAGAGAGAGAGAGAGAGAGAGAGAGAGAGAGAGAAATTTTAAGAAATTATCTCTTATGTTTATGGAGTCCTGCAAGTCAAAAATCTGCAGCACTGATGTTCCAATACTAGTTCAAAGGTTGGCAAGGTGCCATAGAAGCAGAAAGAATCCATGTCCCAGTTCAAAGGCTGTCAGGCAGGAAGGTAGATGTTTCCAGGCCAAGCCACGAGGCAGAATCCCACTTTGCTAGGTGAGGTCAGCCTTTTGCTGTACTCGAGTCTTCAACTGATAGGATGGGGACAACTCGCATTAAGGAGGACAATCTGCTTTACATAGTCTAATAATGTATATGGCCATCTCATCCAAGAATATCCTCACTGAAAAACTCAGAAAAATGTCGGACTAAATATCTGGGTACCTGTGGCCCAGTCAAGTTGAAACATAAAATTAGCCATCACAGATTTTTCCATTTTTCCAATAAAAATCCTGAAAATTAATAATTCTAAGGGGTGGGTGTGGTGTAGACAAGCATATCAGTTTTGGTGTCAGAGACCCACAGACAGATTATTTTATCTCGGCCTGTTTCTTATTCTGTAAACAGTAATAACACTTTCCTCAGAGCAGATACAGTTACATAAAATAATATATATAAAGCTCCTAACATAGTTCCTGGCACATATTTCATACTCAGAATTTTTGAAACTAAACACATTATTTTTTATGTTAAAAATGTTATCTTGACTTTAGTCTCTTGAGGTTTTTAAAAATTTATATCAGAGTATTAAGTTCTCCTCTGAGGTTTATGTAGAGCTAGTAATGAGCTACTTACCAAGTTTAAAAAAATGTGTAAGTCCTTAAGAAAATGTTGATGCTTTTCTTCCCCATGAGCCCAACCTCTGCCATGAAGCAAACCGAAATATAAAAAGGGATAATTTTTTAAAAAATCACTCATACAAATAAAATGAACTTTTCTGTGGACAACATATGGTAACACAAACTGTAAGTAGAGCTGTGCTCTGGGCGCACCGGACTCGACACTAGCAACTGTAAACATTGGTGCTGAGGAATGAATTAGAAGTGATCATAGAAATCTCACTCTCTGAAGCCAGGGGTTAACCTAAGCTGACCACAACTCAGAATTGGAAATCAGTAACACAGTTTTTTCTTTTCAAACTTACAAGGAAATGTACAGGGAGTTTCAGCATGGGGTCAAGCAAATAGATCTGTAGGACAGGAATAGTAATTTCTCCTCAGCTCTTACACATTCATAGTTAGGACAGATTAACAAGAGAAAAACAAGTACATTTATTAACACATGCTGTGCACATCACACAGGAGAAATTTCAATGGAAGATAACTACAAGCAGTGACTTAGAACTCTGGCTTACACAGAATCTTCAACAAGAATAAATTTGAGAGAAGTGACAAGACAAAGGAAAGCAATTTTAGTCTTCCAGAAGCAAGAAACTGTGGGAAGGCAAATATGTAAAAAGAAACTAACAGTAAGGTTTGTTGGATTCCTCTGGTGCCCTCTTAATTGATAAGCGCTATCTTATCTTGGAACAAGGAAGGGATCTTTCTCAAAGAAATGCTTATGGCTTGCTACAGGTGGGAAAGGCAGTTAAGATAGCCCTTTCTGCAACTTGTTTCTCAAGTGCTTTCAGCTTGAAATAACTTGAAATGCCAAATCAGCATATTTGAGGGTAGCATGTTCAGCTTTCCTTCATATTAAAAGAAGACTCAAAACTGACATTTGCATGGTAACTGAATGACAGATGTAGCATTGAAAGTTGGTACTTAAAGGAACAGCCATACACATGCAAAACCAAATGAAACAGGATTCCAAAAATCACACCATAAGCAAAAACAAATTTTGGTTGGCTTAAACACCTAAACAAAAATTTTGTAACTTTTGGATCACATTTCCTTACAAATCCCAGAAAGCACAAACCACTATGAAAGATTGGTAGATGACATTAAAAAGCATTCAAGGATATTCCCTAATCAAAATGCAAAAACAAACCAGACTACAAAAGATAGTTGATACATACATAACAGATCGTTAATATTCAAAATATGTAATGCCTACAGACTAACAACAAAATAGAAAATGAGCAAAAGATATCAGAAATGACAGTTTCCTCAATATCCTGCTGGTCACATAAGTGGGCATTATTTACTGTGGGAGAAGGCTATCCAGGGGCATGAACACTACGAGGCAGAGATCACCAGACGATCTGGAGGCTGGCTACCACATACAGAACATTTTGTAGTTCACTGAAAACACACCTATGTATTAAAAATACAAAAACACAAACTAACATATATCCCACCTTTAGGACAGTGGTTACTGCTGGGGAGGGACAAGGGGAATCAGACCAAAGAGGTAACAAAGCAAGCTTCAAAATAGCTAGCACTTATATTTATATATACATATGTCCGAAGAAATAAAGCCAAATGCCAACATTTATTAAATCTGCATGACGGGAATACATAAGTGTTCTTTAAATCATTTACCTTTCAAATGTTTGAAATATATCAATAAAAACTTTTAAAATAATAAACCCAAAGAAATGGAAATAAAGTTTGTTTTTAATAAGAGTTTATTTTTGTACATTTTTAAAATTGCAATTTTCTGGACTAATTAGAAAAATATTTTTCTAATACTGAAATAAGCATCTCTTTGGTATAAAAATGACACCATATGTATGATCATTAGTTTTAAAAATTAAAATGATGACTTAATATGCTAAACATGCCCATCCATCTGTCCCCTTTCAATAGCCCACTGTGGGGCTTTGGATATAATTCTGCACACATCTACAGAGAATTAAGATGCCATACCAAAGATGTCTAGAAGTTATATTCAATGGAGAATTCGCTGGCTTATTGCCAAAACATGACACGAACCATCAAAAGGCAATGTAAGATATAGGACAAGCAAAACAGAATATTGTCACTAAGGTCAAATAATATGAAAATAATCATATCATTTATATTTGATACATTGGAAACAAAGTAACTTCTTTAGAATTATTATACAACTTGCAAATCTCCAAAAGTAATAACAAAAAGTCATAAATTTGATAAGGCACTTTAAAGACAACAAACATATAAAAATATCAAATACAAAAAATATTACATGTAAAAGCAGTTAATCATAGAAACAGAGAAAACTAAGCATTCTTTCTACACAATCTTTCATTTCCTAAAGTAAAAACTTTTTTAAAAAATATTACAGAAGGGCAAAAAGTATCATATAAAATTTCTCTAAAAAAATATATGAATCAGAATGTCACTGGGAAAATTTTTGTCCTCTTTTTTTATGGAAATTTGAACTTTAATGATAGCTTTTTAATACATTTTTTAGAGAAAAAATTAGTCTTCATGACCAATTGAAAAATAGCTTTTAACTGTGTCTGTCAACTCTTTATTCAACATTTAGTGAGTGTTGTTTGACACTGTTTTAGGTGTTGGGGATCTAAAAGTTTGTAAGACACAATCACTGAATCTAAACAAATAAAGAGGCCGGGCGCAGTGACTCAAGCCTGTCATCCCAGCACTTTGTGAGGCTGAGGTAAAAGGATTGCCTGAGCCCAGGGGTTCGAAACCAGCCTGGGCAACTTGGTGAGATCTTGTCTCTACAATGTATCAAAAATTAGCTGGTGCAGTAGTGTGTGCCTGCAGTTCAGCTATTTGCAAGGGTGAGGTGAAGGATTGTCTGAGCCCTGCAGGTGGATGCTGGGGTAGCCGTGAGCATGCCACTGCACTCTAGCCTGGGCGATAGAGACTAACAAAGCTGGATCTACCATTGGCAATCTTACAGCAACCTCTCCTGTGCCCTAAGACAAAGCTCAACTTCCAACTCTGCAACACCTGGCATCTTGTTGCAAAACAAATAATGGTTTACTGAGTTTGCTACTAGTAGCATGGGAGCACTGTTGATATTAAATCACTCACTACTGCAGATGTGAATTTACATCATTCCAAATTCTGTTCCTGGTTGCCGCTGACATGAATCTACATCTTTGAAAATTCTGTTTCTGAATGCTGCAACATTGTCATATGTATGTGTTATTATATTTTGCTTGAAAATGAATAGTCATGCAAGTAGAAAATTAATTGAGATAATTATCTGATACCTACTGAGCAATGTTGTTATTGATTTACATAGTTGGTAAAATTGCAAGTTGGTCATTATTTTGTTGAGATAAGTGTTGTATGCTTATATTTTGATATATCAGGGCTTTCATACTTCAGTGTTAAAAATAATTTACCATAACTATGGAAAATGAAGAAATATATACTGAAGAGATTTCCGAGGTCAAAGGTGATCCAGTGAACTTATTAGTGATAGTGAGACAGATAGTGGTGTAATGATGCAATGTAAATGTAATACAGATAATCTACGACAGTGAATCTCATACTGGTGAGAAGGTTTCAGACATTGAGTGGACAAAATATGATCCAAAAAGCAATTTAGAAGTGTTTACTGGTAATCCAAGTGTCAAGGTATTTCCAAATGATCCTCAAAGTGTAAGTGAAGTTGTCAGACTAGTTATTGGAGATGATTTTATAGAAACGATTGCAACTGAAACTAACAGCTGTTATGATTAGATGTATCACACATAAACATGTCCAAAATCAAAAAAGTAGAGCAATATTGCAGTGTCCAAGAAGAAAAATTCTATCATCAAATATTTTGATGGGACAAGTGAAGAAATCACAATACACGATTATTGGTCCTTACGTTCATCAACTGCGACACCTTTCTTTTTTCAAAATTAAGACATGAAATAGATTCCTACAAGTTTTATGGGTTTTGCATTTTTTCAATAATGCAGAAATACAGTGAAATTCAAGCAGATTATGCAAAATTGAACCCATAATAAATTATGCTTTAAATAAGTTTAATACTGTATACAAACCCGAACGAGAACTATGCTTGGACGAATCCATGATACCTCATCATGGACAACTATCTTTTGGGGTTTGTAATTAGAATAAAAACACAAAGTATGGAATGCTAGTCAAAGTGGTGTCTGAGGCAAATACTGACTATGTCTGCAACTTCAGCTGTATTGTAAAAAAGGTGACAATTTAGAAAAGACCATTTCACTTGTGCTTAATGACAGAAGTTTGTGGCATAATTTTCACCCACACTAGGATTAGGAAAGTGAAAAATTTACCAGTCATGAATGGGTTAACTAAGTATCTGCTGATAAAGAATTCTATGAAAGTTTAGAGGGCAGAAATATTTAAGGAAGAACACGTACTGGTCAGCATCAAAAAAACATCAGTATTCTGCTTTAGCAAAAGTCAAGAAAACTTAGAAAAATTTCATTCTGAGTATATACAGATTACTGCGGAGAGATCATCCTATACATGTGGGATGTGTGCAAATATCATACATGAGAAAGTATGAATTATTACACAATAATTGTTACACATTATTAAGCAACCAAGCATGCCAAATCAGTTCTCGGGTTTCAAAGAATCATAGCCTTCTTTCAAGAGGTCCCGCCAAGTTTTAAGAAAACGTGCATTTTCTGTACACTTGAAGGCAAGTTCTTCCACTTGAGCGGATACTACAGATGTGGCTTCAAGAAGTTTGGTTAATGAAAATGCTGCCTGAAATTTAAAAGAAAAAGAGGTTGAAACAAGTTTATTTTTTAAATTCTCATCTCATGTTACAAATAGTCTAAAAATAGCTTAAAGCCTTTAATCCAATGCCCAAGTTATTTTCTTTAAAAGTAATAAGTTTTCAAACTAAAACCATTGACTCTTTCCGGAAACCTGAAAAATTCTTTAATATTAAATAAGCTTTGAGGAAGTATATCTGCTAGAAAAATATTCATTATGTATGAGACATGACAAGTCAGTATTTTCATTTTAATTGAAAATGCACAGGGCTAGGCACAGTGACTCACACCTATAATCCCAGCACTTTTGGGAGGCCAAGGTGAGAGGATTTCCTGAGCCCATGGGTTCAAGACCAGCCTGGGCAATGTGGCAAGACCTCATCTCTACCATAAATCAAAAAATTAGCCGGATGTGGTGGCGCATGCCTGTAGTTGCAGCGACTTGGAAGACTGAGGCGGAAGGATCACCTGAGCCTAGCAGGTCAAGGCTGCTGTGGCCATGAGCGTGCCACTGCACTCCAGCCTGGGCGACAGAATGAGACTACAATTCAAAAAAATAAAAAGGAAATACACTGAACTCTCACTCGGCCCAACAAGAGGATTGGATCCCTTGACACTAAGTACCAGAAGTATCTGAAGGACTTCATCATAAACAAAGCTTACTGATATTTAGGTAACATGGGCATTGCTCCCCTATTTTTGCCTGTGAACACTTTAAACAATGAAAATGTACAGATCAAAGAAAAGATACTCTGAGCTCTGACAAATAACATCAACAAAATCACACACAGATGCTAAATATATCCAACTCTAGGGAGAAAATTCACTTTTTAAATAAAAATCTTCACCTAAGATATAAAATAACATTGTTCCTAGATAACGCATCAGCACCTAACTCTACATATTTACTTGTAACCAGTCTTGTTCTGCAAAACTAAAAGCTGGATCAGCACTTTAGTTATCTTAAAAAAAAAAAAAAAAAAACTTGTCGGGCAATGAGATGATCGAGTTCATTTCCCGGTTTCCAAACGACGCGGGAGGGTCTATTCCACAAAGCTCTCCCAGGAAGGTTCCGCCCACATACCTCATTGCACAGGACCCACTCAAGAGTCCACAAATACTGACACGAGGCAGCCCCATGCCCCCCGCGCCGCCTCCGGCGGTGTGTGACTTAGGGGTGGGAGGTGGGCTGCCAATTTCTGGGAATCCGAGATTTAACAGAAAGCACCCAGACGAATATGCATTCTCCAGTCCTAGGGCGGAGTCTCGCAAGAAACCGTTAGTTGGGAAGCCGAGGGACGAGGCCGAGCCTTCCGGCTGGGTCCCGCGAGCCAACCGACAACAGCATTTCCAGCGGGCTCTGGGCAGGCGGCCAACTGGGTCAGCGGGCGCTAAGTCCCCGGAGAGAAATCACAGCTTGATCCCAGGCACCGACGGGCAGCAAGGCAAACCCTGCGCGGGGGAAGCCTCTCTCCAACGGGAGAGGGGGGAAAGGAACGCGCCCCAGGCGGCCAGAACCGCGCGGTTTCGAGTTTCTGCGGATGATGGAAACCAGAAGGCGAGACCAGAAGAGAAGAGAGAGGGTGGGGCGGGTGCAGGAACGACCCCAGTTCCTCAACGCTAACGGCGAGTCCTCGGGGCGGGAGGCCCCCTGGCTGCTGGCACCTCCCCATCATCACCCCCCACCCCCACCCCCGCCAGGGATGCGGGAGAAGGTCTCGCTGGGCCGGGTGGGCGAGCCCCGCCCGGGCCCCGCAGCTGTGTCCCTCGAGAGGCACCACTCACGTCTCCGATCTGCAGCTCCACCTCCTCCAGCGGGTCCACCGTTCGGCCGCGGTCCCCGCTCGACACTGGCCAGTCCAAACCCCCCGGGACGCCCGGGGAAGACGCAAAAGAGACATCTGAAGACGAGGGAGAGGAGGGAGGCGACGGGGACGACAAAGCAGCCCGCAGCTCCTCCGAGTCAGCCATGACGGGAAGGGTCGGGGCCGCGAAGTCCGACCAGAGCTGCCGAACCGACACCAACAACAGCCTTTCAATCGCTCGCGCCTCGAGCCCACAGGCTCAGCCTCCCGCCGCCGCCCGAAATCCCGCCCCGCCCGTCGTGGCTCTCCGCCCAGGATCGCTAAGACGGTTCATTTTCCAGGACAGCCAATCAGATGTCAGTCGGTGCCCCTTGGGCGGTCCATCGCTTCTGCGCAGATATAGGCCGGGCTCGACGGGCGCTCGCGCGGAAGACTACAACTCCCAGAGTGCCATGCGCGCGCAGCCTTGCCATTTCACTGCGCGTGCGTCCTGCCTGAGGTTTTCCTTTTTTTTTTTTTTTTTTTTTGGGGGAGGCCCCGCCCATCGCATGCCGGCTGCCGGGGCTGGAATTCGGAGTTTCTCTTTTCCCCACTTTGGTGCTCGACCCGGAAGCCTCTGTCGGCCGTCGCGTCAGGCGTGGCGCCGGCGCAGAGCGAAGAGGAGGCGGGAGCGCAGTGAGGCAAGAGCGGTCGGCTGCGCGCAGAGGCGAACTGCAGCAGAGAAGTCCTTGCTTCCCCGCAGGCGATGGCGCCCCCCGCGGCCTAGAGGTCCAGCGCCCGCGGCGAGCCTCAGTCCTCCTGTTGTGTCCGACCGAGAGTCCTGGTGACTTTGAACATGTTGGCGCCGTTGGCCAAGCTGTCCTGCCCGGGTAAAAGGGAACCTCGGGTGGGGACAAGGGGAGCAAAGTGGAGGAGTTAGGACAAAACGGACTGCGCCGCCCCTGGGAGCTGTCGGCAGCTCTCCCCTCCCGCCCCTTCTCCTCTCCCGTCCCTTCTCTCTCCCGCCCCTTCTTTCCTTTCTCAGGCTACGCGAGGGCAAAGGTCACGCTGCCTGCGTCCACGGGGGACCCTGGCTTCCTCCCCGTGGGCTGCTCCAATTGGAAGAATTCATATCTAGGCCAAAGGGCATGGGCGGAGGCAACTTGTCAACATGCTCCCCCCAACACCATGGACTCCAGTACTGAGTCTTCCCAAATCCTGCTTCTAACCCTTATCCCCAAGCTGTGTTGAAAATGGGAATATATATGTTTACACAGTTTTTCTCCCTGGTCCTGACCTGACTTTCGTCTTTGCGGCCATCCTAGTCCAGTGTACAGATTTTGAAGTCTCATCTGTCGCGTCATGGTTAACAATCACATGCTGCCCAAATCACCAGATTGCATCTGGAGCCAGGAATTTTTCTACATTGCCTAAACTAGAGGCTTTATCATATGATTGGGTGTCCCTTGAGCCATCAGTGATTGATAGAGTTGGGTAATCTCTTCAAAGTTTTACTTTAATTTTTTTTAACTCGTAAAGAAAAGCTTACTAAAGGATCTTGTATTCCTTCATAATTTGTTAAATCATTAGTTTACTTAAGTTTTGGTTATAGAATCTTTAACCATATTGAAAATTCTAATTATGTAAATTCTTATGTAAAATTCATGAAAGTAGAATTTTGTTAAATTTGGCCCCCATTTATTAAGCAGAATTTTATGTAAAGTTTTTGTTCTCCGTGCATTAATACTTCACTTAATGTATAGATATGCTTTACTTTTTTTGGAACATCAGAGTCATCAGATGCCATGTAGTCTATAGCCCAAGTTAGGTACAGTCAGGCTTGGGCCCAGTGCTACTACCAGTTCTGATTTTGCCTAGTGTTAGGACTACTGGCAACAAAAAGTTGGACACAAATGTTCTGTCATTGTGACCTTGATACGATGATGTTGAGTTCAACAGATGGCCGGGCGCGGTGGCTCAGCCTGAATTCCCAGCATTTTGGGGGGCAGAGACGAGAGGATTGTCTGAGCCCAGGGTTCAAGACCAACTTGAGCAACTTGGTGAGACCTTGTCTCTACAATAAATCACAAAAACTAGCCAGGCATGGTGGCGTGCATCTGTAGTTCCAGCTACTTGGAAGGCTGAAGCAGAAGGATTGCCTGATCCCAGCAGATCGAGGCTGTGGTGGCCATAAGCTTGCCACTGCACTTCAGCCTGGGCAACAAGAGTGAGACTCAGACTCAAAAAAAAAACAAAAAAGAGTTCAATAGACTTTGTGACTTCACTTCTCTACCAAGGTGCCTGTATGTTCAGATCTCTAAAGTGATCATATTTGTTTTTAGAAAAGGGGTAAAGTTGACTAAAAAAAAAAAAACCCCCTGGGAAATCAGACTACACAGTTCCAAGTAGTCTCAAGAAAATCAGTGTACAAGCGGTGGAATTACAGCTTGTCATGTTCCAATCATCAGTTTTTAGGAATAAATTACTTCTATATACTAAGCTACAATGCACCAAAAAATACTTTTTAATATTGATAATAGTATATTTGAACTTGAGCTGAATTCTCTTATAATAGTTTTACTTATATATTTTATATACCTTTTTTTTCAAGATTGTTAGGTTACACTCCCAGTGGGGCCTCCAGAATGTTAGGTCAGGCCCACCAGGGTGTGGGTGTCTGGTGTGCAATCCTCTGCTGTGAGAAAAATGCAAAAAATTGCACAGAAGTTAGATTAGAAAATATAGTTTATTCAGAAAGCAAATTAGAGAGAGAGAAAGAGAAGATTTACCTCCCCAAGATAGGGGAGAGGGCCAAAGCCAGGAAACATGGTGACAGACATGGCCACGCTCAGTCTGGTAAGGCAGTGGTGGCTGGCTGCTCATGGTTGAGTCCTTTTAATCCTTCCCTTTGGTGGGGGAAGGTCATTAAGGTGATTGGGTGGTGGTCTGCTCAACATCATCACAAAGGGGCAGGTATTGAAGATGCAGACATTAGGTGATGGATAGCAGGCAGATGGGTGGATTAGTCACATGATTGCTGACATGGTGTTGGGGTCTGTGTCTCGAAGGTCATGACGGACTGATTAGGTTAACTTAGGTCTTGTGGGTAGAGGCAAATACTTGAAATAGAAAAGCTAATTAGTACAAAACAAGCTGGGGAGGTGGTTGTATAACAGTTATCAATAGCTACCTCTGAGAAGCTGGTTCTCTCCTTGGCTAGTGATTAGAGGGTAAGTTAAGTGAACTACTAGAAAAATATGAGATTTAAGCAATGTTAAAATGGCTATTCAGTGGGCATATTAAATCCATGTTATGGCCTCTCAAAGATTTAGGATAGGTGAATAGTTATCTCAGGCTTAAAAAAGTATTCCTAATACTGTGGTTATTAGTATATGTTTGCAAATAGAGAAAATTTGTTTCTTTGCCATTTTTTTTAAAGGATTATTAGAAACAGATTTTTTAAATGGGGGTCTCACTCTGGCGTCTAGGCTGGAATGCAGAGGAGGCATGATCATAGCTCACCACAGGCCCGACCTCCTAGGTTCAGACTATCCTCCCACCTCAGCCTTCCAAGTAGCTGGGACTACAGGTGTACATAGTCACACTTGGCTAATTTTGTAATTTTTTTTTTCTTTTTTTTAGACACAGGGTTTCATTTTGTTGGCCAGGCTTGTCTTAAACTCCTGGAATCAAGCAATCCGCAAGTCTCAGCCTCCCAAAATGCTGGAATTATAGACATAAGCTACTGTGCCTGTCTAGAAACAAACCTTTAATGTTTAAAAGGCTTTAGAGTTCACCCACTTCAAATCTCTTTTCCTTCTGCATTCATCATAATCCTTAAAGATTGTCTGATGCCAAGTTTTTACTTTTGAAAAAACTTATATTGGAAAGAATGGAAAAACTATTTCAAAAATATTAATTGTTCAATAAAATGCTAGAGCATAAAATTACTAGCCTATGCTAGACTGAATTTATTAAAACATATCATCTCTCCATTTAATTAGAAAGAAAACAACTTGATTTTTACCACAGCCTGAGGTTTTATGACTTAGAGATGATTTCAAATCAGATGATAGTTTCAGAGCTTTAGAGGATATTTGAAAGGATTGAGGCTGAATTTGGCTAAGGATCATCTGAATTTCTCTTTATCTGCTATAAATGGGAATTGTAGCCACTATGCATATCTCAAAGTTTTGAAGATATGGTATTAAAATGGATAGTTCTTAATTGTTCATATGTCCATGAAAATGTGCATTATATAGACCAAGTCCATGTGAAATTATTTTTCAGTCTTTACTAGTTATTTGTTAGTCCATTTTTAGAAATCTGTTCATTTGTAGATAGTTGCTTCATAATAAGAGACAGTTTAAAAGTTAGGAAAGGCCTCCATATTATTACTGCTCTATACCAAAAACTACAGTTGAAATTGAAACTAGCAAGGTACATATACAGTTAACAAATATATACTGGCCACCTGTTTTGTGTTAAACTTGCTTTGTTTAATACATATACTAGATCCTTAATTATATTGGGTTATGCATAAGTTCGTATCGTTTTTCACTTGCTCATGGAATGCAAATGTTGCATGATGATTGGTCACAGTTCATCAAATTTGTCAGTTCTTGGGTTGACCGACATCGGTCATCGTAGATTAAAGTGTTTCAACGGTCTTTATCAAAGCCCAATGGTCTCCCTGAACGTGGAGAGTCACTCAGGTCACAGTGGCCCTCTTTGAAACAACAAAACCATTTTTGGCCAGGCGTGGTGGCTCATCCTGTAATCCCAGCACTTTGCGAGGCTGAGGTGAAAGGATTGCCTGAGCCTGGGGGTTTGAGACCAGCCAGGGCAACTTGGTGAGACCTCGTCTCTACAATAAATCACAAAAGAAAACCTAGCCAGGCGTGGTGGCGTGTGTCTGTAGTTCCAGCTACTTGGAAGGCTGAAGTGGAAGGATCGCCTAAGCCCAGCAGGTCAATGACAGCTGTGAGCGTGCCAGCCTGGGCGATAAGAGTGAGACTCCAACTCAAAAAAAAAAAAAAAAAAAAAAGAACCATTTTCTTGCCATGCTTTTCCCAATGGCGTTCTCCCGTTGACAAAACAAATGTTATCAAGCCACCTTCACTGCCTTTACTTCTCTGTTAAACTCAAACAGAAGAAATGTCAGAAGTGTTTGGTTTTTTCCATTTGACAGTCCATCTTCTTTAGTTCACAAATAACACGTTTTTCAGTTCTGCAAAATACAAGGCAGTATTCACAAGCACAACATTGTCACTCCAAATGACAAATGATAAAAAACTCCCAACCATACAATGTTGCCATGCCAAAACAAACGTTATTGACTTATGCATCTACCTAATAATATCTGCAAGATAGATGTTGACCATAAACTTTATAACTGATGGGTGAGGAAAGTTAAATAACTTGCTAAAGGCTTTATTGCTATTAATAAATTCAAACATAAGAGATAGGCTTTGAAGCCTTTGCACTTAAGCACTGCCTTCTATATTGCCCTTTTAAAAAAGTTTTGTTTTAAATTAGTAAAGTTTATTTAGCAGTTTCAAGTTGAGCAGAAAGTACATGGTTCCCATATAACTCCCCCCATCCCCGTTGTTAACATCTTGCGTTGGTATGGCATATTTGTTACAAATAGTGAGCCAATATTGATCCATGATTATTAACTGTGAAGTATGTAGTAGGTTACATTAGAGCTCACTCTTTGTGTTGTATATTCTTTGGGTTTTGACAGATATATAATGACATATATCCACCATTAATCACAGATCATACAGATTCGTTTCACTTCTTCTTTTTTTTTTGAGTTGGAGTCTCACTCTGTCGCCCAGACTGGAGTGCAGTGACCGC
>NW_007218549.1:81182-103965 GCF_000164805.1 Carlito syrichta | reverse complement strand
TGCACTCCACTCTGGGTGATGGAGTGAGACTCCAACTCAAAAAAAAAAAAAAGAATCCCCTGTGCTTCATCTCTTTGTCCCTTCCTCTCTCCTTCCAAATCTCTGGAAACCACTAATCTTTTTTTATTTAATTTTTTTTGAGTTGGAGTCTCACTCCATCACCTAGGCTGCAGTGCAGCGGCACACTCATGGCCACCTTAGTGTTGAACTGCTGGGTACTGGCGATCCTTCCACCTCAGCCTTCCATAATCTTTTTATTGCCTCTGTAGTTTTTTTTTTTCCAAAATGTCATATAGTTGAAATCCCCTTTCAGATTGGGATTTTTCATGTGATAATCTGCATTTAGGATTCCTCCATGTCTTTTCGTGGCTTGATCGCTAATTTCTTTTTAGCACTGAGTAATATTCAACTCATTTGAGTAAATACCAAGAAGTGCAATTGCTGGGTCATGTGGTCATATGGTTAAATATATTCAAAAGTAAGATTATATTTAGTTTTGTAAGAAACTGCCAAACTGGCGTTTTGTGAAATGTCCCTCAATCTAAGTTTGTCTGATGATCTCTTATGATTAGAATAAGAGTAAAGATTTTGAGGATGTGTACCACAGAGGTGAAGAGCCCTTCTTATCACATCATATCTGAAGGTACATGATGTCAATATGTCTTGTTGCTGGTAATGTTAAACTTGGTAACTTGAAGTGGTGTCTGCCATATTGCTCTACTGTGCAGTTAATATTTTTTCTTTCCATACTCTACTTATTAGAAGATAGTCAATAAGTCTAGCTCACTCAAATGAAGGAGAATCATTTAATTTATGGATATATCACTAATATGTTTTACTTTTATTTTCTCCGTTAAAATCTTTGATCAGATGGAATTCCTTTGACATAGGGAACAGGGTACACTTTTTTCCAAATAGGTTCCTGGCTATCTCCGCATCATTTAATGATTAACCATCTCTTTTCTCTGATTTGGAATCATATACCAAATCCCCAGATGTATCCTATTCTATTTATGAACTCTTTATTCTGTTCCTTTTGTTATTCTATCCCTTCTCCTATAACAGACATATAATTATGACTTCAGATACAAGTTTTATATCTGTCAGAAGTGGTTTTATGAGGAGAGTCTCTGTTCTTTTTTTTAATGAGAGGAAGGATTATCAAGAAGAACAAAGAAAGGGGAGTCAGAGATTGAAAATACAAGAGGAAGGAGGGTATCAGATGGAGGAATGTCCTTAAGAAGATGGGAGCGATAAGCCTCATCATCCAGGTAGAGGGACTGACCTAAGTAGGGAGAAAAGATATCCCTTCTGTTACAGGCTGAGAGAATGAACAAAATGTGGGCACTAATGCAGATGACATTAGAGGCTGTTACCAAGGAATTGAGAGAGCTATTATACTATCTAATTGCTTCTGTCTTTATGTGGTTTGATGTTAGGGTATCTGCCCCAGGTAAGGAAAAGAGGAGGTGAAGTTAGAAGTTTAAGGACAACAGAGAAAGTTTAATGAACATATTTGCAGATGAATCTTTATAGACTTCTGTTCTTTTCCCTAAAATACTATTTGCTATCTAAAAAATATATATGTTTTCAAGAATCTCAGAAGATACTACCAAATAGGTAGGTCAACTTACTTAAAAAAGAAGCTGACCATAAAACCAGTTTACCCTTTTGTCGACTGACTGAACATAACATTAACAGTTGTTAATACTGCTCCCTGATACTCTCAAAAGTATCCAGTTTGGGTAGCTAATCATATGGTCTTCCTATTAGGTTAAGGCTGACATGAGCTAAATTGAATAAATTTATTTATTAGATAGTTTAAGATACTTAAGATTTGAAAGTATTGCTTCATTAGAAAAAGTTAACTGAATTGTTCATCTAGGAAGCAGCATAATCGATTTCAATTTATATCATTCATTGAGGACAATAATTTGTATGCTTTTTCAGTCTACTGAGGAAAATTAATTGAAAAAAGGGAATAATGTTTGTAATTTTTCTGCAGCATATCAGTGCCTTCATGCCTTAAAAATTAAGAAAAATTATCTACCTCTGTGTGCTGCAAGATGGTCTGCAACTTCTGCTGTGCCTCAAATTACTACCCACTATACTATGTATCCACGGGATAAGGATAAGCGATGGGAAGGTAGGTCATAATTTGTGTAAAATTCTTGGGAAACTTCTACATACTTTGTATCATTTTGTGGCGGGGAGCTATTATATTAGTCATAATGGTTTCAAAGCATCTAGTAATATTTTATGGCTTTACCAAATATAGCACATATTATTATAGTCATGTGCCATATAACAACGTTTTGGTCAACAACAGACCACATATGTGACAGTGGTCCCATAAGATTATATTGAAGCTGAAGAATTCCTATTGCCTAGTGTGACATCCTTCAGAGCATAGCTTTCAGAACATTGTAGCACAACACATTACTCATGTGTTTGTGGTGATGCTGATGTAAGCAAAATTACTGCTCTGCCAGTTGCATAAAAATTTAGCACATAAAATTATTTACAGTACAAATACTTGGTGATGAAACAAACGACCATGTTACTAGTTTATGTATGTATTCTACTTTTTATCAATATTTTACGATATATTCATTCTACTTATTTTTTAAAAGTTAATTGTAAAATAGCCTCAGGCAGGTCCTTCAGGAGGTATTCCAGAAGAAGGCTTTGTTATTCCAGGAGATGACAGCTCCATGCGTGTTATTGCCCCTGAAGACCTTCCAGTGGGACAAGATGTGGAGGTGGAAAACAGTGATATTGATGATCATGACCCTATGTTAGCCTAGCTAATGTGTCTGTCTGTGTCTTGGTTTTTAACAAAACTGAAAATGTAAAATATTTGAAGATATTAAAAAAGCTTATAGAATAACGATATAAAGAAAAATATTTTTATATGGCTATATGTTTGTGCTTTATGCTAAAAACATTTTTTAGTAAATTTATCATAGTCTAAGTGTACAGTGTTTATAAAGTCTGCAGGGGTGTATAGTAATGTCTTAGGCCTTCGCATTCGTCCACCACTCACTCATTGACTAACCCAGAACAACTTCCAGTCCTGCAAGTTCTGTCATGGTAAGTGTCCTATGCAGGTATACCATTTTTAATCTTTTATATTGTATTTTTTACTGTACATTTTCTATGTTTACATATGTTTAGGCACACAAATACTATTGTAAGTATTCAGTACAGTAACATGCTATACAAGTTTGTAGCCCAGGAGCAATTAACTGTACCATATATCCTGGGTGTGTAGTAGGCTGTACCATCTAGGTTTATGATGTTCACATGGTGATGAGATCACCTAATAACACATGTTTCAAAACATATTCCCATCGATAAGCAACACATGACTGTATTTAGATAAGCAAATATTTGCTAAATGTATAATACATCTCAAAGCCAAAAGTTGATTTATAGATGCTACAATAAAATAGGCACCAGAACAGAACCTAAGAGAGCATCAAACTAATGTGATAATATTTTTTGCATAATTACTGTACAAAGCACCGGAAGAATTTCCTTAAATAATGCTCTAAAGCATAATGAACTTTTAAAAATGTATTACATATATTATTTTCTTGCCTCCCTGTGTGCTCCAGATGACCCAGTTAAATGAATGTCAACTCATTAAACTGAATATGAACTATGAATCTAACATTTCAGGAACACCACATGGCTTCTAAATATCATAGTGCATATTTTTAAACCAGAATGTAAGATTTATCGTGTGGTGCTGAATTTTGTATTATTTTTAACATATTTTTCTCCCAGGAGTGAACATGGAAAGGTTTGCGGAAGAAGCGGATGTTGTCATCATCGGTGCAGGCCCTGCAGGGCTCTCTGCAGCTGTCCGTCTAAAGCAGTTGGCTGCTGAACACGGAAGGGACATCCGAGTGTGTCTAGTGGAGAAAGCTGCTCAGATAGGGGCTCATACTCTCTCAGGGGCGTGCCTTGATCCAGGTGCTTTTAAAGAACTCTTCCCCGACTGGAAGGAGAAGGGGGTATGAAAAGTAGCTTTTTATACAAAGTTTAATCTTTATTGTATCTCTGTTTCCAAATTACTGGAATATAGGAAAACTTTTTCATGTAATTCTCTCTTAAGGGATAGTTTTATTTTTTTAATTAAAAAGAACAAAATGATTGAATTGTATCCGAGTTGTATCCTAAGATATTAACTCAGATTTTATATAATGCCTCTATACATTGTATTTATGCACTGGATTTATGAGATGCTATCTTGAAAATATTTTATTTGCTATTTCTACCAAATGAAATACAGCATTTCTTATTTTGAGGGTATTTTTTAACTTGTTCTGTAGGTCTTTGTATCATTATTCTTAATAAAGTGTTACAAAATATTCTGGGACAATGCAATCTTGAAAGCCAAAGAGGATAATCTAATTTTCTAAAGAAATGAATTAAAATTAAAATACGGTCTCCCATAACCTAAGCAGAAAAGGTATATATGGACAGAGGACCAAGTCCTAGTTTTATTACTCTTAAATACAATTTGTATGAACTTGGTTAAAATCTTACACTCTTTTTTTCTACTGTAAGATAGCTTGTATTATACCTGTCCCACCTCCAAGGTTAAAATATCCAGTGTCTTAATACTGGTAAAGATCAAAAAATTATATAAATATTATCCATATCTTTCTTTGTGGAGTAAATTGAATTCCAGAAATTCCATCTATGATTTTCTTTGTAAAATATCAATCTTCAGCAGTGGCTCATGCCTATAATCCCAGTACTTTTGGGAGACTGAGGCAAGAGGATCTCCTGAGCCCACGGGTTCGAGAACAACCTGGGCAACATGGTGAGACCTCATCTCTACAATAAAATAAAAAAAATTAACTGGGCATGGTGGCACATGCCTGTAGTTCCAGCTACCTGGAAGGCTGAAGTGGAAGGATCGCCTGAGCCCAGCAGATCAAGGCTGCAGTGGCCATGAGCATGCCACTACACTCCAGCCTGGGCAACAGAGTGAGACTCCAACTCAGAAAAAAAAAAAATCAAGCTCCTTTAAATTAGAAGTACTTTAATTGTGCTTAATTAAATTTCTCTTTTCAATATTATTTCAGAAATGAATATCATTCAATTATTGATATAATATCAATTCTAATAGAAAGTATTTTGCATGTTAAAGCCCTTTATTGCTTTGGTACCTTCTTATATAAATAGCTGGCAGGTACAATCTGTTGCAACATATTAATTTTTTTTTCCCAAAGGAAAAATAAAATTTCTTTTACCTTTCACCAAGAAGGAAGTTTCCATTTATAGCCAAGCACCTAGGCTAAACTCCCAAAGAGACACGATTTTCACATTCAAAGATGTCTCCCCACAAGAAAGACATGCCAGGGATAGAAAACTGACAAGAGCTTATTTAGTTTTTAAAAGATTCCCATATATCTCAGAAAGATAGAGAAAGCATTTATAGTTACAAGTTTTCTAAAGAAACTACTGAAAGATAATTAAGGAGGGAGTTCCCTTTCCGTTTTGCCACCAAAGTAGTTTTAAAGGTTGTTTTTTTTTTTTTTTTGTCTGTTTTTAAATTATATTTACCCTTACAAATGGGAACTGAAATCATTTCTTTTTCTTTCATTCTTTTGTTTCTAGGCTCCACTTAACACTCCTGTAACAGAAGACAGATTTGGAATTTTAACAGAGAAATATAGAATTCCTGTGCCAATTCTTCCAGGTAAGGTATAATGAAAATTCATAGAGCTACAGAATTCCAAAGCTTAGAAGGAACTATATTTCATCTGGTAAATTTCCTCCTTTCACAGATGAGAAAACTGAGGTCCAGGTATTTGAAGGACTTCCCCAAAGATATACAGCTAGCTGGTGGGAAAGCAGGAGTAGAACCCAATTCTTTTATCTTCCAGTCTAGGAGAATTGAGATAGCCTTGTAAGCCAACCAGGACTTTTTAATTTAGAGCTTTAATGTTGTTTTTAAATTAATAAATTAGAACTCTAGACCAAAACTGTAGAAAGTAAGTTGAAATTATGACTATGATAACATGTACACTTATGTAGAAATACACATTGATGTGAATTTTTAATTATTTATATTTTGAGATGCTTTATCAGTAAAAAGTCAGATTTTAAAATTAATCATACATTTCTAGGTCTTCCAATGAATAATCACGGCAATTACATTGTGCGCTTGGGACATTTAGTGAGCTGGATGGGGGAGCAAGCGGAAGCCCTTGGTGTAGAAGTATACCCTGGTTATGCAGCTGCCGAGGTGTGTATATTTTGTTTTGTTTTAATATTTTATCTTTTGAGAATAAATGAATAATTTTACAGAAATGAAGAAGTATTTCTTAAAACCATAGGATGTTAGAATTGCAAAATTAAAAGTAACCTTAAAAAGATGTAATCTGAAGAGTACTTGAATTCCTTATTTCATATGCCACCATCAAATGATTTTACCATTTATGATTGAATACCATAAGGGATGAAAAATTGTGGACTGTTGGAAATCTCTTCCTTATATTGAATAGAAATTATCTACTGTTTTATTGCACAGAACAAATCTGTCCCTTCTCACAAGGACAACTTTCTAGTTACAATTATGTCCTGCTCTCATTTTCTCCATCTTTAATCTGGAGTTTTCTCTTTCCTGATATAGGGGCAGTGTAGGGATTAAGGGAAGGCTTCCTCTCTGAAGGTTTGCTGAAAGTGAACTGACAATACATTAACAGGAGAAAAAGCATACAGCTTTATTTAACGTACACAAGCACAGGGGAATCACATGAGAAGGATCCCCAATAACCTAAGTCCAGATGCTTGTATACCCTTCTTCATAGGGGAAGCAGAGATGAGTGTTTAGCAATCTTGAGGTGTTGTTAGTGATTTTTAGGGGGAATGAATGAAGCTGGGAGTCAGAAACTAACTTGTGAATGATGCTTTTTGGGATCTTTTTAGTTTGTATAGCTTTCTTTGAGGCTTATTTCATTTTTATTTATTTATTTAGAGTCAGAGTCTCACTCTGTTGCTCAGGCTGGAGTGCAGTAACACAATCATGGCTCACCACAAGCCTTGACCTCCTGGGCTCAGGAGATCCTTCTGCTTTAGCCTCCCAAGTAGCTGGGACTACAGACAGGTACCACCATGCCTGGCTAATTTTTTTTTACTTTTTGTAGAGATGAGATCTCACTATGTTGTCTAGGATGGTCTCAAACTTCTGGGCTCAAGCAGTCCTCCCACCTCAGCCTCCCAAAGTACTGGGAGTATAGGTGTGAGTCACCACATCTGGTCTTATTTAGCTTTTCAAAAGATTCTCACTGGGCACAGTGACTTATTTCTATAATCCCAACACTTTGGAAGGCAGAAGCGAGAGAACTACCTGAGCTCAGGAGCTCGAGATTAGCCTAGGCAACATAGCGAGACCTCATCTCTACAATAAACCAAAAAAATTAGGGTGGTGGCACGTACCTGTAGTACCAGCTATTTGAAGGCTGAGGTGGAAACATCACCTATTCCCAGAAGGAGGCTGCGATGGTCATGTTCATGCCACTGCAACTCTAGTCTGGATGGCAGAGTGAGACTCCAACTCAAAAATAAAAAATAAAACGATTCTCACACACCGTGTTCTGGCTCATGCCTATAATCCCAGCATTTAGGAAAGATGAGGGAAGAGGATTGCTTGAGCCCAGAAGTTCAAGACCAGTCTAGACAGCATAGCAAGACCTTGTCTCTACAACAAATTAAAAACCTTAGCCGGACATGGTGGCATGCACCTGTAGTCCCAGCTACTCAGAAGGCTGAGGCAGAAGGATCGCCTGAGTCCAGGAGTTAGAGGCTATGGTGAGCCGTGATCATGCCACTGTATTCCAGCCTGGGCAACAGAGTGAGACTGTGACTAAAAAAGAAAAAAAAAAGATTCTCATGCATCTCAGAGAAACAGAGAAAGGATTTACAGTTAGAAGTGTGCTAAAGGAAATACTAAAAGAAAAGTGAGGGGTAGGGGGAAGTTCTCTTTTGTTTTTGGCACCAGAGAAAATGTTTTTAGATTTGTTTTTACCCTTACTGTATAAGTCAAGTAAAACACACAGGCCCCTGTATTATACTTGCTGCTATGAATTTCTGTTTTCCCAGCTCATACATATGCATTTGGGTTTTTGGACCCAAGTGTGGGATTCTTGCATTTCTCCTTGTTAAGCGTTGAGTGGGATCAGTGTCAAAGGCACAGGTAGGTGGTTTGTAGAATCCATGATTTTCACTTCTGAGTACACACGTGGGCACTTGCAGCCTCTTGTCTCTCTCTTCTTTTCCCTGGTTCCTTAATGATCATCCATAGGTTACTGATCTGTGTGCCAGATGTTTTTTGGGTACTCAGAACTCAGAACCAGACTTCAGTTCTAGTCCATAACCACATCCTACTGTGGATTTTTTTTTTTCAAAACATCAATAAACCTTTATACACTTGTTTTCATATCATTGCTGCTGGTTCTTGTTTTACCCTTCCACTCCCGTGTTTTCTTATAATCTGCTGTGTGATAGCAGAGTGTGTTTGTCCGTTCCTATCCAAAGAGCATCTTTCTCCAGAGGAAACCGGCCAACTCCAGGTTTCAGAGTATTGCTGTTTCTCAACTTTGGACCTATTTTCCCTTCCATCTTCCTTCACAAATAAACTTTACTCACCTTTGGGCTGCCCTCAGCCTCTCTCTGGCTTTTTTTTTTTTTGGTGGGCGGGGCGGGCGGTTCTTAGCTCACGTGAGACAAGCTTTCCCAACAGTTTTTTTCTCAACCCACCTTCATGTTCTTCATCATTCATTACACGTCATGATTTCAGATTCTTAGCACGTGGCTTGGTATCTGAAGTGGCTTCTTGTTTAATCCCACTGGTTTCTTTATTATCCTCTCCAGCAGCCTCCCTTTTTCTTTCTCATCAAGTTTGTGGCATTGCTTTGATTTCCAAGTGTTTGAGTTGTATTCTTTTATATTCTAGAAAGTACTTCAATGGCGTGTTTCTTTTTTGTCTGAACATTTAAAGCCTGTATTTCTATAATCTAGACAATGTGTTCACTTTTAAGGAATTTAAAGCTGTCTACTGTTTTTTTCCAGATTATGAATCCTAAGGTGATAATAAATCCATTTTGATAATTTTTAGGTCCTCTTTCATGAAGATGGTAGTGTCAAAGGAATCGCCACAAATGACGTAGGGATCCAGAAGGATGGAGCCCCAAAGGTAAACCTTTAAATAGTCATGTGTTTAACCAACTGACAAATAAAAGAGAAAGAATCAGTTTTGACTCAGTAATGCAGGACTTGCGAATGTTAGAATTTAATTATTAATGCAGAATTTTTCTTTCATTGTTAGGAAATATAGAAGCAGTTTTGAGCTAAACATGATTTTGACAAATAGTTACAACATTTAGAATAATTTTTTAAAAGATTAAAAACATGACTCATACAAATATAGAACATACATGTGTCAAAAATTTTCTTTCACTCAGTTAATGAGGGAATCAACAAGGAGAATTCAAACACATACCTATATATAGGTCATCAATCCACTGCAGTAGCCAAATCAGGCAAATAAAAATTGTTTCCACAGTTTTCATATCTGTGGACAGGAATCATTTGTATTACTGTCATTAGGTAGACACTGATAGACTTCAACTTGATTTTAGCATCTTTTGGTAGATGTAAAACTGATTGCCTTCCTCTCCTTCAGAATGTTAAGTCTGGATAGTTTATAGGTTTTCACATCTTATATTTTTGTATTTGCAAAAGCAAAATCATTAGAATATAGAGCTCTTTGTAAGGTTCCTTGGAAAAGACTAGGAAAAAATATCTTGCTGTCCTAAAATACGAACAAAACACAACTTAACATCTCAGTAAAGTAACCTGTCTGTTCATGTTTATTTGTTTATTATCTAGTTTCCCAACTAGATGATCAGCTCCAAGAGAACAGAGATCATGGAGGGTCACTCTAGTGCCTGGTATGGTGCCAGATAGATATTATGTCCTCAGTAAATATTTGTTGACGGATAGTTTATCCTCCTTTCTGCCACACTTAAATAGAATTGGGAATCTAGTCTAGAGACTTCCCCAGCAAGTCTTCCTGCTTCTCACTTCTTCCTACTTTAAAAACAGGTGGCAAAGTATATTTCAGGCTCCTTTTTGACGGCTCAGCTGGCCACATCAAAATCATGTGATAGCTTGAGGCTCAGTGTGTCATATCGTAAGGGCCCAAGAAGTTGGTTTTTTTTTTTTTTTGGTTTTTTGTTTTATTTTGAGTCAGGGTTGCACTGTGTTGTCCAAGATGGAGTGTAGTGGCAAGATCATGGCTTACTGCAGCCTCGACCCACTGGGCTCAGGTGAAGAAGCTGTTTTTTAATAACCCCCAGGGATTCTGATGCAGGGGCCAGATTTGCAAACAACTATTGTCTCATACTGCTTTTCATAATAATAAAAGAATATTGTTTTCCCCATGTTGTGGTTAATCTTTTTCTAGATTATGATTCTTTAATTACAAATTATATTTTAATATTTTAAATTTTTTAAATTTTTAGTATTTAATATAATAAAACTGAAGCACACACAGATTTTACCATTGTGGTATTTCATTTTTTGTGTTCTCATATTTGTTCAAATTTCTTTTGTTATATGCTTTGTATTTGTGAAAACATTTATATTTGTATATTGTATTTGTACAGATATAATAGCATAGAGTACAATGTAGTAATTTGAGGAGTAATTTGAGTCCCCCAAAATCTAAGTTTTTGAGATAATTATTTTAGTACTGCAAGTTACGATTCTGTTTACTTTATCGTTCCATTCTCAATTTTATCCTTTATGGTTAAATTTTCTTCCCTTGTCTTTCCAGTGAAACAACTCTTGTCAGAGTCACAAATACCTCCATCTTGCCAGTCTGGAAGTTGGTTCTCTGTCTTCTCTTACTTAACCACCCAGTGGGCAGCACTTGACACAGCTGAGTAACTTTTTCCAGCTTGAAACACTTTCCTGACTCAGCTCTTCTCACAAGTTTTCTTGGTTTTCCTTGTTTTCCTCTGGCCCTCCTCCTGTTCACTTGGCCTGCTTCTTCCTGGCCTCTAAAGATTAAGTTCCTAGGGCTCAGTGTTGAGCCTGCTGTCTGCATTTTCTCACCCTGGTATCTTTAAATCCTCTTCCCTGAGTCCTGGAATCTTGTATCCTGCTGCTCATTTAGTAGCTCCACTCCTGTCTCTATGAGGCATCTTATTGGAATAATTCTGATTTGGACACTTATGCATTTCAAAGGTTAAATAACTTACCCAGGAATTAGTGGCTTCAGGGTCTGTCCCTTGCTCACTAAGGGGTATATTATAAGAAATCGAAATTTATCAACTAATATTTTAGTTCATTAAGATTGAATAGTTTTATAAGTAGTGCTAGGGAAATTATATATCCACCTAGAAGTGAATAGTGCTCAACCCTTGTTTTTTAAAAAAATTCTTATGATTTAAAGGCTCAAAACAATAAAAATCTCAGAAATAAATCTAGGAGATTTCAGTTACAACCTGGGGGTATTGTTAGCCACCTTACAGTTACAAGACATTGAAAACCTATAAAAGAAGAGACAAATCTTTTTAACTACATAAAAATTAAGTACTTCTGTATACCAAAGATTCTGTAAAGTCTATGAATAAACAGTTGATTTGGGGGGTTGACTATCAAAGAACACTTAAACGTTGACAAGAAAAAAGACATCACATTAGGAAAGTGGGTAGAGTCTACACAATTGACAATTTATAGAAGAACACTAAGAGAACCACTGATAATAGACCACCAATAGAAGACCACTGATAATAATCATCAGGACAATACTTAAGGACCTTTTCTTCGGATCCTACAGCTTAAATGCCATTTCTTCAAAGAGGCCTTTCCTATTCATGTATTCCTTCTATTCTTCCTCATAACTCTGTCTGCTTTCTTTCATAGCACTTAAACTTTTTGTTACTATATCTTCTTGTTTATTTCATGTCTGCCTCTGTGACTATCCCAGAAGAAAGGAACATTTCTTTTTTTTATTTACCTTTGTATTCCCAGTGCCCAGCATAGAGAACCTGGCATGTTGTGTGTACTCATTTTCTGTTTCTTGAATCCTAGATAAAGGTGCTCAAAATAGTAATCAGGGAAATGTGAAATAAAAGAGTGTGTTATCACTATACTTGTTCCACTAGCAAAAATGTAAAAGGAACAGTTCCATCTGTCACTAACAGGACTATAGGGAAAAGTGTCTTCTTATATACTGCTCGTGGAAATAGTCACTGCTTAAGGATTTTTGGAAAGCAATCTGATACTATTAAAATAAAAACAGAAGTAGTTTGATCTAAGAGGGTCATACTTAGGAATCTTACAGAAATAAAAACACCAATATTGTTTGAATATAGAATTGTCCCTTAGTATATGCAGGGGACTGATTCCAGGACTCTCAAGTGTATCAAAATCCAAGCATATTCAAGTCTCAGAGTTGGCCCTGTGGCACCCACATAAATGAAAAGTTGGCCTCTGTATACTTGGGTTTCATATCTGGCAAATGTGTTTTTGATCCGTGATTGGCTTTTTAAAAAATCTGTTTATATGTGGAACCAGGCAGTTCAAACCTGTCTTATTCAAGGAGCAACTGTATATGGAAAGATGTTTATATCTTCTAACATTGCTTATAGTCATACATAAACTGGAAATAGTGAATGGCTGTGATCCATTGGCAGAATGGCCGAATACAATCTATCCTGTTGCCACCCAGACTACTGCCTAGCTATTAAAGAGAAAGATTTGAGCAATACAGTGACTTGAAAAGATTTCCAGGAGGTAATACTAAGTGAGAAAAGAAAGAGAAAAGTTTATATGATTCTATTTTTGTAAAATAAACCAGGACCCCAAAAAGTTTAAGTGTATATATAACAAGTATCTCAATATGTATATGTGCCTATCTTTTTACATAAAACTGTACATACTAGGTTGTTAATGGATTACAGATGAATGAGGTATAATTAGAGTAAGGAAAAAATAAAAAGGTTATGCTGAGTTATGTATAGGATATGTGTGTATGTGTAATATCCATATATATATATAACATGAATAAGCATTTCATATCAAAAGTTACCAATAGACATGTGAAAGATGTTCAGACTCTCTAGTAACCAAAGGTATTAAGTTAATTATGAAATAATTCTTACTATTCAGACTGAAAAGATTTAACACCAAGGATGTTCATCCAAGCAGTGCTTATAATAGTAAACCACTGGAAAAACCTAAATGTCCAACTCTTGGGAATTGGTTGAAAAATTAGGGGAATCTATTCAAGCATCAAAAATGCTTTTTTTTTTTTTTTTGGTGTATATTGCCTTTAGCAAATCACTTTATAATGTATGAGAAAATAGTTACAACAGTTTGTCAGTGTGAACCTGTTATTTGTATGAATGTGTCTGTGTACACATACACACATGCAAATATAGGAATAGAAGTATATTGGGGAAGATATATTTCATAAGAGACTTTCCTGATTATTCTCTATTCAATAACTTTATTGAGAACCTACTATGTTCCAGACATAGTACAAAATATATAGCGAGAGAAGAAGAGGGAGATAAAAGCTTTCATTGTAGCTTTTTTATACTAGGAAAAAACATTAGTTTTACAGTATATGTTCAAAATTAGGGAACAAGTAAAATTAAAGTGAAAAAAGAAAGTAGCTTGAGTATGTTTAAAATGATCCGCTTTGTGTTAGAAGACTATAAGTAGGCTCTGTATAGTTTTTTTATTCATAAACATTTTCTGGCATGATTCAGAAGAATGTTATTAAGTGTTTGTTCTTCAAATTAAGGACTGGAAAACCAGTAACAGTGAGGAAATGGCCTTTTCACTTTATATTCATATGCAGAAAATTTTTTTGCATGAACATACTTTATTTGCTTTTCTAATTCTTATAAACCTAACCATTCAATCAAGTACTTTTGAAGTAAAAAGGAAATAAATATACCAAAGACAAAAGATATATATAAAATTTAAATTTAATTTAATTTATATTACTTTTGGTTTTATTTTTAATACTGTATATTTACACTGTCTTGTCTATACCTAAATCATAGTTCGTTTAAAACTGAACAAAATGTGAATATTTTGCATTCTGCCAGATGTTGCCATTTAACATGTTTTTGCTTGTTAGACGACATTTGAGAGGGGACTAGAACTACATGCGAAAGTCACAGTTTTTGCAGAGGGCTGCCATGGACATCTAGCCAAGCAACTGTATAAGAAGTTTGATTTGAGAGCAAGTTGTGATCCGCAGACATATGGGATTGGACTAAAGGAGGTATCCTGGATTATTTTTGCTAGTTTAATCTTGAAATATGGAACTTAAATTCATTTGTATTATCATGCAGTTTATGATACTACTTTTACAATTTTTCATTGTCTTAAGGTTTAACTCATAGTTTATGATATTAAGTTAATTCTATAGTTTTTTATTGTCTTGAAATGTTCATTATGACTAAAAACTATTTGGGGTATTTTTCAAGGGCGAAAAAGTATTACTGATCAAATACCATTATTTAAATTGTTCTTACATGTTGGAATCATCAAGTGTTGCTTGCAGTGAGTCTTGAACTTGAAAATGTATGAACCTTGATTCTGGTTTTTCATTATAATGCCATCTGCCCTGATAGGATTGTACCTGTTATCCATATGCTGTTTATAGGATAACCACATTCTTCAAAGAATTATTTTTTCAAAATTGTAATGTAAAGATAATTAGTATATTACCTTGCAATATGAAATTTAATTAGGTTAAATATTATATCTTTTCTCCGTTTTTCTATAGTCTATTTTCTCAAATCCTAGGCTTCTTCAAATGTAAAATTTTCATTATAACCCTTTAGCTTAAAAATTGTTTTAGACCAGTCGCAGTGGCTCATGCCTATGATCCCAGCACTTTGGGAGGAGGAGGTGAGAGGATTGTATAAGCTCAGGGGTTCAAGACTAGCCTGAGCAACATGGCGAGATCTTGTCTCTAAATAAATAAATAAATAAAATAAAAAAGTAAAATTGAAAACGAAACAAAATGAAATCTTGGTTAATTGAAAATATAAAGTGAGAAGGCTGAGTAAGTCCAAATAGATCAATAACTACAGTAAATGTTAATGTTTTAAAAAAATAAAAAATTTTTAGGTTAAATCGCAGAAAGCTTCAAATTCTACATATAACAGGATTCACTCTATTGTGAATAAGGACTGAATTGTTTTGGAAGATCGCACATATTATCTGAATTTTAGGTAATATTTCAGATAGAAATTTTTGTTTAAAATGTAAAATTTGCCCATTTGAAAATAGGATGACCAGTTTGCTTCAGTTGTGTGGGGCAGGTAGAATACATACGTGTTAACAGACCGTAAGCTGCAGCCCCATACACCCTATGGCTACCACCCAGATGAAGATGTGGTTCCCAGGACCTCAGAAGTTTCCTGCATCCTTTCCCTGGTGTTGCCTATCGTCGCATGGAAGTCTCTTGTGGAGACTCTACCCACTTTCCTAATGTGATGTCTTTTTTCTTGTCAACATTAAAGTATTCGTTGATAGTCAGCCCCCCCAGTCAAGTGTTTATCCACAGACTTTATAGAATCTTTAGTATCTAGAAGTACTTAATTTTTATATAGTTAAAAAAGATTTCTCTCTTCTTTTATAGGTTTTCAATGTCTTGTAACTGTAAGGTGGCTTATAATACCCCTAACTGAAATCTCCTAGTCTCCACCAGTTTGAGGATCTATTTAGTGTCCTAAAGAGTTCATAGCCTTTGCGACCTTGTACTCCAATTTTCTTTGATATTCAAGGTGACTCCTTTACAAAAAAAAATTCTTTCTTTGATGTTTGAAGTAATTTTTTCTGTGTTTCCCACATTACAGTTTTTCACATATAATTTTCATAAATAAGACATTAAGCCTGGCAAGTTGTATGTATTGTGATGGCCTAAGAACATTTTAAATACTACAGGACTTACTTGTTTTGTTTTGCTTTTTAGTTATGGGTCATTGATGAGAAGAAGTGGAAGCCTGGACGAGTAGACCACACAGTCGGTTGGCCCCTGGACAGACACACGTACGGAGGCTCCTTCCTCTATCATTTAAATGAAGGGGAACCCCTAGTGGCTCTTGGGTTTGTGGTAAGTTAAATTCCATTATGGGAAGTTCTACTGTTAGAGCTATAGGATTATATTGTTATGAAATTTGGGTTTTGAATATAGAGAATGTAGAGTGCTTTCCATTTAAAGCTGACTTTCTCATTCTCCCAACATGTAATGTGCTTGTGGCTGCTGTCGTCTTTAATCTACTGAACACACATAGCCACCTCACTAGGAGCTGCTATACTCCAGCCACTGTGCTAGATGAGAAAACTGAAGTCCAAGTAAGTTCAACAACTTTCCAGAATACACACGAGGTGACAGAGGCAGAAGTGCCTGAACTTGTGTGACTTCAGAGCCCACTTCCACTCAGTGGCATGCTCAAAGTGAAACCAGCACTGGGTTTGAACCTGCAACTTTTAAAACACAAACTATTCTCCTTGTGGCCACCTACATCTTTGCAGTCAATTAGATCTTGAATGTTACAAGGAATGGAAAAGTAATAGAAGCATTTCTGACCTTGAGAGGTAGCAGCTTTATAGTTTAGTGATAGAGTTGTATATGACACATTGCTACATTTATGCATGATCAGTGTTTAAGATGTGGTTACTAATTGCAACCCTTTGGTAATGCCTTATGAAGTATAACCTGTATTTCTTGTCCTCTTTTTTGTAAGTGATTTACATCCTTTATCTTCATTTTGCCTAGTACTACTGTGGTGTAGATTACTGGTTGATTTTAGAGTTGGTATGCATAACATATAATTCGTTATTACAGTTTCTTTCGTAGAAACATAACCTGAGACATTACCTACAGGTATGTTTCCAATTTGGATATTGATTTCCAGAACACAATTGATTCATTAATATGTTCCAAATTGTCAGAGGTTTGCTGATTATAAACACTGGGTTTCCTTTTACTTACCCTTTCTTTTCCAGACAGATTTTATACAACTTTTTATTTAAATTTGTGTTACTGCATATATTGCTTCAAATACTTTACAGGAAATTTAACATGTGCGTTTTCTGATAAACATTGCTCACATTTTAGCTTGATTTATTTTGAAGTAAAAATGTATGATTGCATAAATGTAAAAATTTAAATATAACATTTGAAGGTTGGTCTAGACTATCAGAATCCATACCTGAGTCCGTTTAGAGAGTTCCAGAGGTGGAAGCACCATCCCAGCATTCAGCCAACACTGGAAGGTGGGAAAAGGATTGCATATGGGGCCAGAGCGCTCAATGAAGGTGGCTTGCAGGTAACTCTTTCAGCTTCTTAGTCCTTCTTTCTGTATTATAAATCAGAATTGAAAATAGGATGTAACAAATTCAGATAAAGAATAGAAAATTAAAGGAAGAAAATCTAAGAAACAAGCAAAGTGCCCAGTGTTTATAAAACTATGGCACACAGTACTTAAATTATACCAATAATTTAATTTTAAGAGTATATTTGGCTGGGCTCAGTGGCTCAGCCTGTAATACCAGCACTTTGGGAGGCTGAGGCAAGTGGATTGCTTAAGCCCACGGGTTCAAGACCAGCCCAGGCAACTTGGCGAGACCTCGTCTCTACAATAAATAAAAATTTAGCCAGGCACAGTAGCCCGCACCTATTGTTCCAGCTACTTGGAAGACTGAGACGAAAGGATTACCGGAGCCCAGCCGGTCGATGCTGGGGTGGCTGTGAGTGTGCCACTGTACTACACCCTGGGTGACAGAGTGAGACTCCAACTCAAAAAAAACAAAAAACAAATAAATAAATACATTGACTTGACCTTAAAAGTGAAGTTCTACTTTATTACTGCAACAATATTTTATAAAGTCAAGTAAAATCTTAGTTTAATTTTAAACATAATCAATAGAATCTTAAAGTAACACTGTCCTTAAGTTCTGTGGGATTACTTCACATGAGGTTGTTTTGTTTCTAAAGTAGTAATTAATTTGTTAGAAATATTTATTGACTTGCATAACTAAACTCAAGTCTATTAAGTTTGTTTAAATAATGTCTATAACAGTTGCTGTCATTCTAATTCCACTCTTTGTAATTTATACTATACAGGCTTCAGTTTATGCAATAGTACATACAGATTTTTATTTAAAAACATCTGCCTATGTACTTCAACATCTCAGGTGGTTTGCAGATTGGCAGGAAGAGATGACCATACACACACACACACACACACACACACACACACACACACACACACACACACTTTTTGCAGGAATTTTCTGATTTAATGAGTCACAGATTCAGAAACTTATTTCCACTGTACTTCCAGGGACCATTTCTACAGTTGGTTACGAGAAGTTTCCCTGAATGTGTGAAGTGCCAGCAACCATGTGGTGGTGGCCAGGGTCCCTGAGTAGAGGCAGCTCTTGTTGCTTCGCTGTAACCACCGTTTATTATAGATGGCCATTCTCTCCCTCTGGGATAGCAAGAGGGAAAGGACAGCCCGAGTTGTTTTCATTTACATATAGAAAACAAAGAGACAATAACTTAGAACATTCCATTTTGTTTATTTTGAGCTAACAAAGATTATCTGACTTTGCCTCTTTCTTCAGTCTGTGCCAACACTCATCTTTTCCATTGGGTTTCTAATTACCCGTAGTCCTAGTGTAATGAATGTCCCAAAATACATAACCCATTGTGGATTTCCCTTGGTCCCCAGCTTCCCAACAAGACGCCCAGCTGCTATAGTAACCCTGCCCACCCATGGCGTGATCCTCTCAGAACTTAAAACACATTTTCCTGGGGCCATAACATTTTTATTCTGAGGATGTAAGCACCTATTTTGATAGAACTTGTACTAAAATCTTTATATAATAATTGATAACCTTTGATTAAACTTCACACTCTTCTGGCTCTAAAATCAAACTTAGTGTCAACAGAACCGCATCCTTATTTGAACAAAGCACTGTCATTAAACCATTATCTGTGTTCAGGTAGGGGCATTCCAGAAAGCCTTTTTGCCCCTTTGTCTGCTCTTTAATCCCGATTTAATGCTCTTTTATCTCAGGGGCTCTACATCGAATTTGGTCTGAGAGCCGCAGTCATAGTTTCATTCTCCACATACACCATGAAGGAACCTGGGCCCTGGTTCTTCCCTCACACCAGCACTCCTTCTGCCCCAGTTTGCTTCTTAGCACCTTCCCTCACAGTCAAGATTTCTGTGTTGATGCAATGTGACTGTGGCCAGGAAGAGTTCACCAGGCCTCTGATAATTTTCCTGTTGGCTTCTCTCGGAGTCCTCTCAGTGACATCAGCCAGACTTTTACCAACTACCACTCTCTCAACAAGTAAGCCATACAACCCTTAAGAGTAGAACTGCACAGTGTGGAAAAAATAACTCTGCATTGGCTTTCTCTTTCTAAACTGCAGAGTACATTTCTCCATACAGTCTGTGTTTGGCTGCTACATTGTAGGCTATATATAGATTTTATTGGCTAAACCAAAAACTGTCACCACCCTTTTCCTCCCCTAAGAGTGGGGATTGTGGGGATTTTCTGTTAAAATTTTTCCTCTTCCCTTCCCATGACTGACATGGAACAAATTTAAGACTGAAGCCTCATGTTTTAAATAAAATGTTTTATTCATACATATCCATGTCATAGTTAACAAATCTCTAAACATGAATGACTGTTATATAAATTGTGATCTGCTTGCAAATCAGAACCACAGTAATGTATCACCTTACCCTAATCAGGATGGCTATACATTATCAGAAATGTATACTGAGGTCCGATCATATTCAGTGATTTATCACAGAAACAACTGAGTTTCATATGTTCTCATTCATAAGGTGACCTTGAACAATCATAATGCTATAAGAAAGCTATTGGCAGTAGTGGAAAACTGTCGGGAGAGAGGTGGGATTGGCAATTGAAGGAAACTGCTAGGGGAGGGAGGGGCATACCTCATCAACAAGGGTACTTGCATGATTAATGTTTGTATACCTAACCCTGAATTGTACCCCACATCTTTATAATAAATTAATTAATTAATTTAAAAAATTTATTTTGGAAATTCAACATTAAATTAATCAAAATATATTTAGGGCGGTAGCTAGTCATGGCACTGCTATGAATGGATCACAGGTTTCTGTCCTTAGTTTTCAAAGTAAAATTAAAAGTGTATATAGTATCCTTTGTAAGTCATGTATTACCCAGTATGTGTATAAAAGTAAATCACAATTTTTTTAATGCCCTTTTAAATATTTGGGTTCACTTTTGGGGGGTGCAATGTGACATTTTGGTACAGGTACACAATGTATAATGATCAAATCAGGGTAATTAGCATACCCATCATCTCAAATCTTTAGTGTTTCTCTGTGTTGGTAACATTCAAAATCCTCTCTTCTAGCTATTTGAAAAAATACAATAAATTACTGTTGACTGTAGTCACCCTATAGTGCTATGGAACACAAGTACTTACTCCTGTGTAGTTATAAGTTTGTATCTGTTAACCAGTCTCTCTGTATCCCCCTCCTCCCCTACCCTTCCCAGCCTCTGGTATCTATTCCACACTCCACTTCTATGAGATCAACTTTCTTAGCTTCCACATATGAGTAAGAGCATGCCGTATTTGTCTTTCTATGCTGAACCAGGCTCATCTATGTTGAATGATAGGATTCTGTTCTTTTTTATGGTGAAATAGTATTTCCTTTTGTATATATGAGGAGTGATCAAAAAAAAAAATCAGAATTATTTTTTGGAGGGCGGGGCCCCTAACAGTACATGCTGCCCCTGCTAGGTAAGTGTCCTAGGAACCCATCAGCATCAGTGTAGCAGCTAGCATTGTTGTGAGAGGCTGCAGTCAGTTTCAGGGAATTTTTTTTGGAGATTCTTTGAATGTGTCTGTTCAGTTTATGATGGGTTATTTACAAGCACGCCTGCCCACACTGCGCTGAGTGTTCAGCAGTTTTTAACTGAAAACACCAAGACCCCCATACCTCACCATCCGTATTCACCTGATGTCGCCCTGAGTGACTTTATTTGTTTCCCTGGATGAAAAAAGTCCTCAAAGGGAAATGTTTTGCCGATGTGGAAGAGGTGAAACAAAAACTAGCAGAAGCACTAAAAGGCATCAAAACTGATTGAGTTCAAAAATTGTTTTGAGCAGTGGGAAAAGCAGGTGTATTGTATCAGATGGAGAGTACCTTGAAGGTGACTGAAATTTTAAACATGTAAGAGTAAATACACAATTTTTCATAAATTCTGGCTTCTTTGGATCCCCCCTCACACACCACATTTTCTTTGTCCATTCACCCATTGATGGACACTTTGGTTGATTCCATATCTTGGTAATCACAGTAAGTGAATAGTGCTGCAGTAAACATGAGAGTGCAGCTGTCTTTTTGACACACCAATTTCATTTCCTTTGTTTACATACCCAGCAGTGGGACTGCCGAATCATACGGTATTTCTATTTTTAGCTTTTTGCAGAACCTCCATACTGTTTTCCATTATGGCTGCACTAATGTACATTCCCACCAACATGTAATAGCTCTCTTCTCACCACATCCTTGCCTGCATGTTATTTTTTGTCTTTTTTATAGTAGCCATCCTAACTAGGGTAAGGTGATATATATTTCATTGTGGTTTTTATTTGCAAGCAAATCACAATTTAGATAATGGTCATTTAGGTTTAGAGAATATTTTAACTATGATATGAATATGTATAAATAAAACATTTTCTTTAAAACATGCTTTTGCTTTAGTCTTAGATCTGTCCCATGTAGGTCAGTCATAGAGAGGGAAGAGGTAGAACTTTAACAGAAAAACAGTAACAATCCTAACCTCCACTCCTAGGGGAGGAAAAGGAGAACTACCCCTGCTCTTTTCCCTTTGTTCAATTCATTTTCCCGGGTTTGTTTTTTGGCCTTTCCCTTCAGCCATAGAAGACTTTAAGACTGTGATTTGGAGTGTTCAACATTGCTTGTTTATTTTAGTGAGCTAACAAATGTATTCTGAACCTTTCTTTCCTTAGTCTATACCAAAACTTACCTTTCCTGGTGGTTTACTAATTGGCTGCAGTCCTGGTTTCATGAATGTTCCCAAGATCAAAGGTACCCACACAGCAATGAAGAGTGGAGTTTTGGCAGCAGAATCTATTTTTAATCAACTAACTAGTGAAAATCTCCAATCAAAGACAATAGGTAAGAGATTTCTATTTAGGTATAAGAAAGAAAATTACGAGGTTATATCCATTTCAATTGACATCAGAAGGTATATATTGTATCATGCTATGCCAAGAAAACAACATGCCCTCTTCTAAGTAATTGCAGTCAAAGGCTTTCATGGCAGTGTCCTTTTCCATTCAGAAAACAGAAAGTAGAGACATCCCAGTGGTGTCCCACCTGTTTGGAAGCTATTTCGCATTTGCCAGTGCTACATTTATCCGGCATACATGCGGTATACACAATAGGACACCTTGCAAGTCCCGGGTCTCTGTAACCTCACAGAAGATAGGATCAGCCACCTGTTGCTTAGCAAGCTTTGCAAGCACAGGCACATGGCCCTTCCACTGTGGGGGAGGGGAACAGCCAGCCCTTACAACCAGGAAGCCCCTAATCTAAATAGACCCTCTAGTGAGTGTTTTTCTCAGATTGAGAGCCAAATTCCACCCCCCCCCCCCCCCCCCCCCCTCCCCCCC
>NW_007218549.1:51431-81162 GCF_000164805.1 Carlito syrichta | reverse complement strand
ATTCCCCCCCCCCCCCCCCATTTCTTCTGACCCTGCTCCAGCCACACTGGTGTCTCACAGTTCTGGGAACTTGCTGAGCCTCCTGGCTCCCTCACTCCCTTTTGCCTTGGTTTACCTTCACTCTGTCACAGTCTGTCACACAGAGCACAGTCTCCTAAACTGTCTCTCCCAACACATTTCCCACCTTTGGACACACAATGTAACTTACTTGTTTATCTACTTTGTGTCTCTCCACTTGGATGAAAACTTCAAGTAGGGGGACTTCATTCACTGTGAATCCTAGACCACCCAGCACACAGTAGAAGCTCATCAGGTGCTTGATAAATGAACCCATTTCTTAGACTCCAATAACGATTCCTCCCCTGGTTAGACATGTACAGCCTGGCTGTGCCTCCAGGTCTACTTGAAGGGAAGGAGGCCTGGCATGTAGAGTGGAGGAGATAAGCCAGAAGGTGGAAAAGGCATGAGTAGCCAAGGGGGCATGTAGCAATTGCCAGTAGAACTTGTTTCTAATTTTCCTGTCAAGTATCCTTCCCTGTTGCACTACCAGCTACACTTGAACTGTACCATGTACATGTAGTGCCACACACAGACAGTTCTGCAGCCAGTCCATCACCAGAGATTGAGAAGAGGCCCCAAAGGAAAGAGAATGGAATCAGAGCTGCAGACAGCAGCTGGAAAGAGCGTAGCCCTTAGAGGTCTCCAGAGGCAGTGAGAGTAACCAGCTTGTCCCCTAAATACAAACACATGGACCAAGCTGTAGGTATTGTTATGGTTTCCCAGGCCTACTGTCACAAAGTGCCACAAACTGAATGGCTGCAAACAACAGAAACTGTTGTGCTAGAAGTCCAAAATCGAAGTGTCTGCAGGGCCGTACTCCTTGAAGTATGAATCCTGTCTTGCCTCCCCCAGCTTCTGACAGCCCCAGGCATTCTGACTGGTGCAGCCTAACTCCAGCCTCTGCCTCATCTTCACCTGGCCATCTTCTGTGTGTGTGTCTTTCTTGTAGCCATTTACTTAAATTGCTTGTCATCTGTGTCCGATGACAGTGCACACACATGCAGTTAACACATACATGGAGCCATGACAGTGCACACCTGGAGTTAACACACATGTGGAGCTATGACAGCATGCAAATGAAGTTAACATGTACATGACAGCATACAAATATGGAGTTATGGCAGTACACACATGGAGTTAACATGTGGAACATTTGACAGTAAACACATGGATTTAACACATGCGGAGCTATGACAGTAAACACATGGAGCTGACACACACATGAAGCTATGACAATATGCACGTGGAGTTAACACATACATGAAGCTGTGACAAGACCTGCATGGAGTTAACATATACATGGAGCTGACCACATGCACAAAAGTGCTCTGCATGTACTCACTCACTTCAAGCTCTATGGAGTTTGCTTTTTTTAAGAGACAAGGTCTTGCTCTCCACCCAGCTGGATTGCCGTGGTGTGATCATAGCTCATTAGTCTTCAACTTCTGAGCTTCAGCAGTCATCCCGCCTCATCCCCCAAGTAACTGGGACTTTAGGCAAGAGCACCTGGCTCTGTCTTCTCTCTGAGTCTTGTAAGGACGCCAGTTGTACTGGATTAGGGAGCCACTATACCCCAGCCTTCCTCACCTTAACTGATTCTCTCTGCAGCCACCTTAGTGTTAAGGTCAGTCTGAGGTACTAGGGGTTAAGACTTCAAAATCTGTTTTTGCAGAGACATATTTGACCCATAACAGGTATAAATAATTTCGGTGATAAATAGCCCAGTTTTTCATTCTTCTAGGTAGCATGTACGTTTTATCTTAAGCTTCTTTTACAGATTCGTTGAAATCTGAAACTATTTTTCCATGCTGCCAATCTAAGAAATCAACTGCCTTACTGCCTATTAACAATGTTATCGCCGGCCGGACTTGGTGGCTCAGCCTGTAATCCCAGCACTTTGGGAGGCTGAGGTGAGTGGATTGCCTGAGCCCGTGGGTTCAAGACCCACCCAGGCACCTTGGCGAGACCTCGTCTCCACAACAATAAACTTTTAAAAAGTTAGCCAGGCATGGTGGCGTGCACCTGTAGTTCCAGCTATTTGGAAGGCTGAGGCGGAAGGATCGCCAGAGCCCAGCAGTTCGAGACTGCGGTGGCCGGAAACGTGCCACTGCACTCTAGTCTGGGCAACAGAGTGAGGCTCCAACTCAAAAAATAAATTATATATATATAATCTCAAACGGTTACCTCTTTTGAAAGATGTCAAAAAAAGTGTGGTCTTACATGACCACCACATTTTTAAAAATTTAAATTTACTAATCAAGTATTTTAGTAGAAAAATATCTTGACAGTACAGTATTACGCACCTTTGGGCAGTTTCACACTTAACATTTCATGTTTTTAATCAAAGGACTCCATATACCTGAGTATGAGGACAATTTGAAGAAATCATGGGTATGGAAAGAGCTATATTCTGTTAGAAATATAAGACCGTCCTGTCACGGACTCCTGGGTGTATACGGAGGGATGATTTACACTGGAATATTCTACTGGATATTTAGAGGAATGGAGCCTTGGACTCTAAAACATAAAGGTAATTTGAACATATTCGAGAGTGTGACTGTTACTAATCATTAGAAATTCATGAGTGTTAGAATGTTATCCATTAGTGGAGAAGGTAATCTGATCTTTTACTTTAATATTTCAAACTTGCTTAATAAATTATAAATTGTCTTTAAAATAACAGTATATTCTTTTTTATAAGGTTAGTCATATTTCTTTGGTATAATATTTTCAAGTTTTTATAAGAACATGCTTCAGAAAGTACTTCACAATATTTTATTAAACATTTCCCTCAAACCATTGAAGGTTCTGACTCTGATCAGCTCAAGCCAGCCAAGGAGTGCACACCTATTGAGTATCCAAAGCCCGACGGACAGATCAGCTTTGACCTCTTGTCTTCTGTGGCTCTTAGTGGCACTAATCATGAACATGACCAGCCAGCACACCTAACCTTAAAGGACGACAGCATTCCTGTGAATAGAAATCTGGCAGTCTACGATGGCCCTGAGCAGCGCTTCTGTCCTGCAGGTCAGTCATGACGTCCATACATTCCTACATATTAATGTAAATGTTTGCTTTAAACGTTTTAGAAATAGAATTTCATTATTTAAGAAACAATTTATGTATCTCCTTCCCTTGCTTGGAAATTATTGTAAATGATTTTTCATCCATCTTCCTTTAGGAAACTTATACTCTACCTAGCAGTGTTACTAGGGAATTGTTAAGCCTAGTTCAGATGTTTCTCCAAAAAAAGCTTTTCCTTGTCTACCCTAAGATGAGGATTCTGGAACACACAAGAATATCTCTTTCTTCATGTTCATGTGACTTTCTAAAATCATTATGCCATGGCAGTTCATATGTACTGTGCAGGTGCATGGCTAGAGTGGCAGGTTATGGCTACATTCAGTCCAAGGAATGGTCTCAACTTTAAATTCACCAAGAATACTGTATCTTTGAGGGCTGAGCTTTCAATTGAAATCATGGTGAACGAGGTCTCAGATGATATGGTAAAACAGACAGTATTCATATGTGTGAAAATCAGTACATTCTTCAAGGAGACTAGAAACAGTGACTGTTCTTTGACTTTTTAAATAATTCTATTATTTAAACTTCTATTATCACAGTGGGTTTTAAACTCTCTAAAGTTAGTAAGAACTGGATCTAAGTGGTTTTTTTCAGCTACAGCATATATACATCAGTCTCCTATTACCCAGTCAACCATGGTCTGAAAATATTAAATGAAAAATTCCAGAAGCAAGCAACTCATGTTTCCAATTTTGCACCATTCTGATGGTGTATGATGAAATCCTGCCTTGTCCCACCCAGAATATTCATGATTGTGTACACCACCCACCCATTAGTCACTTGGTAGCTGTCTTGGTTCTGGCAGTATCACAGTGCTTTTGTTCAACCCTTATTTTAATTAATGGCCCCAAAACACAATAGTAGTGATGCTGACAATTCACATAGGCCAAAGAGAAGCCATAAAGTACTTCCTTTCAGTGAAAAGGCTAAAGTTATTAAGTTGAGAAAAGAAAAGTTTGGGCATGGTGGCTCACGCCTATTATCCCAGCACTTTGAGAGACCGAGGTGGGAGAATCACTTGAGCCCAGGAGTTTGAAGCCAGCTTAGGCAACAAAACAAGAACCTGTCTCCACCAAAAAAATAGAAAAAACATGCTGAGTTCCTTAAGATCTAGGGTAAGAATAAATCTAATGGCAGGGTAGCTCACCCCTGTAATCCCAGCACTTTAGGAGGCCAAGGCTGGAGGATTGCTTGAGCCCAGAGACCAGCCTGGGCAATATAGTCTCTACAAAATCTTTTTTTTTTTTAATTAGCCAGGAATGGTGGCACACGCCTGTTGCCCCAACCACTGGTGGGAAGATAGTTTGAGCCTAGGAGATTAGGGCTGTGAGCCATGATCATGCCACTGCACTCCAGTTTGGGGGAGTGAGACCCTGACCAAAAAAAAAAAAAAAAATTTTTAAAAATCTGTGAAATTGTGAAGGAAGAAAAACAAATGCATACTAGTTTTGCTGTCACAACTCAACTGCAAAAGTTACAGCCACAGTGTGTGTAAGTGCTTACTTAAGGTAGAAAAGGCATCCCATTTATGAGACACACAAACATGTTGTTATTGGCAGCAGTGGGCTTGGTACTGCCCGAGGTTTCAGGCATCCACTGGGGGTCTTGGAATGTATCCCCTGTGGCTAAGTGGGGACTACTATATGTAGAACTCAGTCTTAGATGTCTAGTACTCTTGCAAGACTAATTCTGTACTTCCTTTTATCATGTACGTGTAATTTATACTAAACAGCAACAGCACACATCAAGATCTTCATAATGTCCTCTATGTGTAAACAATCAGAAAGCAGCCTTAAAGGTTTCTGTAGCTGCTTCCAGGACTTTAATTTCTATTTTTACATTTAACAATTTAAAAAATGTGGTACTTGTTACTTTTTATTTTACAGGAGTTTATGAATTTGTACCTTTGGAGCAAGGTGATGGATTTCGGTTACAGATAAATGCTCAGAACTGTGTGCATTGTAAAACATGTGATATTAAAGACCCAAGTCAGAATATTAACTGGGTGGTACCAGAAGGTGGAGGAGGACCTGCTTACAACGGAATGTAAACAGCATTGCCTTTGCAGGTACATTTGGTAGCTGGTTTATTAAAAAGTTTGGCAAGCTGACTTTCAGATGTTTAGAGGCTAGCAGGTATCAGCATGTCTTTCAGCATATTATTGGTTGAAATGGTTGCAAAATCAGTGAAATAAAAATTTTATACTATATCCAAAACTGTCCCATAAAAAACTATGAACATTTCTTTTAAATAAAACTTTATAACAATGATGGAGCATCTTACATCTTCAGTTCTCCAGAGATTCAGTACCAATAGCAACACTATTGGATTTTACTATGCATTTGACTTGCCAAATTTAAAAGTTTTCAAGTATAGAAATGAATATATACACTAGCGCATATAAGAGGCTGGCATCCGCTCACTTTCTATGAATAAACTTTTATTGAAACACAGCCATACCCTTTGGTTACACACTATCTATAGCTAATTTTGAATTACAGCTGCAGAGTCGAATAGTTGTGATGGGCTACATGGTTTTAAAAGCCTAAAACCTTTACAGTCAAGCCTTTTGCAGAAAAGTTTGCCCAACTTTAAGTATAAAAACCAGCACAAACCAGCCCCAGATACATCAAAGACTTAAAGGAAACAACAGACATACAGATTTAAGCTTTCGTCTACTTACTTATTCAAAAAGATGAGCCTTTAGGAGTTTAAAAACTGACTAGATACCATATTTTGTGAGTAATATAACCACTAAAAACAACAACTGCACTGTATTGTGTAACACTTTTATTAAGACTGAACTCTTATCAGTACTCCTAAACTGTAAACAATGGGGAACAAGGTATCAAAGGGAACCACACTAGGGATACGATAGAGTAAACTCTTACATTTGTCTTTATACAGTCAACACATGTTTAAGCAAAACTGAATCCTTATTAAGCAAACATTTTTGCATATACTGCCTTCTCTTTATCTTTCTGTGCCTTTATCTTTTGTTTAACTTTCAGCAATTCAGCCTGGATAGCTGCAAAATAAACAGGTAATATGAGTCAATTTCTTAAAACATTCAAAAAATTAGGGTTACTAACAAACATTTAAGATGATAGTTTTAACTCTTCCTGATACAACTCCTCCGTAAAGTAACTGAGTCCTCGTAACAGAAAATCTACTGCAAGAGAAATCACGTAAGGATCATGAAGCATAGTTCTTTCCAGACTGTTACCTACAAGAATGTGACATCAAGACTTGCCCTCTCACTCTCCATCTGAACCGGCAGCAACTGCTTCCCTTGTTTCATTTTAGCAATAAAGAGACCAAAGATATCTTTTACTATCCAGATCTAGTGACCCTGTTCATAGGTGGTTTATTTGAAAAACAGCTTATTTTTGTCCTAGTTTCTAAAACATAACCAATACACAGAATACTAGGTTATGGCCATTTAACTCATGTTAACAATCCCATATGTTAAATTTGCCATGAATACCGGATCTTTTAGGGCTGAGTTTTCAATGATACCATAGAACAAACAGTATTCAGATATGGGAACAATGAGCACATTCTTGAGGGGGACTAGAATGTAAGCTACATGAGGGCAGGGAACCTGTCTCATTCACGGCTATATGACCGATGCCTGGCCCAACAGCAGGCATTCTGCAATAGCTGTTGAACAATAAATATCTAATATTTGGCAAAGTGAACAAAAGTTCATGAGGATACATTTTCAAAGAACAAAATGAACTTCCACTATAAAAACTCCCAACTCACCTTTATCTTCTGGTGCTATTTCCTGAGCTTTCTTAAGATCAGCCTTTCATTGGAAAAAACATTTAAGAAAAGTTAGGTGTATGATTTATAAAGGTGGTTGTCTGTTTTTAAAAATTAAATAGTTAAAACAAAATTTACCAATGCCTGATCGTATTCTTTTAATCCTTGCCATCCTTGAGCTCTACGGTACAGTGCTTTGGTATTTGATGGGTCTATTTCAAGGGCCTACAAAAAAATATATAAAGTTAACATTTATATCTAAGTAAATTTTAAATGTACGTGCTAGATCTCAATTTACTCCCTGTCAACTCCAAACTCACCCTTCAATGCTCTATGAAAGTGGAGCTGGCAGGTATGAACAGGTTCTCCCCTGCCAGTGGGCACCATGCCACTTCCATCAGTAGAGGGCACAAAATTAAACGCAGGAGGCGACACTTAACTGAATTCTATCTCCTGATGAGGCCTTAACTAATGTATTTGTAAGAGAAAATCATTTTGAATAAAAATCTGTGTACACTCTTACTTAAAATCCAATCTTTTAGAAGACCTTTCTCAGGAAAGGCCATTTAACACAACAGACTAGATTGTTTCAGGTCTTTCCCCAAAACAGATTTGAAAATAATATTTTTTGTTTACACTGCATCTTTTAAAGGTCAATACTCGGATTTTACCAAAGAGCATGTATCATCTGCCTTATAAAGGTAAAGAAGAAATCCAGAGCGAAGACCAATCTTTTCCTTCAATGAGTTTTCTCCTGTTGTATATTCTTACCCTTCTCCACCTACCCTACCAAATTAGGATCTCATTTCAGTTCGACTTGCTCTGAGCCTAGCTCATCGAGGTACATAGCTTAATATGTACAATATATAAAATGCTTATTTTGAAAGATTCTTCAAACTACACAACAGGGAAGAGAGTCATAGCTGCTCTATTTGAGGAAGTTAATACTGCCATCTTCTAGCAGTATCAGCATACCTGGATGGCCCTCATAAAGACAGATGATCTTTCTGCCTATTCCAATAGTACCCACTTCTCCCTATACAAGTCGTGATAACTCTAAATTGAAATCGACCCCCTCCTATCCCAAATCTGTTAAGCTTCTTGAGGGTTTGGATCTTTTAATTAAAACAAACTAATCTCTATTGGGTGCTTAAAATGTGCCAAGCACTATATTAAATGCCTTACACTGTGTTCTATAATCTTATATTGTCACCCTATAAGATAGGCAAAACCAGAAATTCACTCAAGACAACAAAGCTAGTGAGCAGCTGAGATCTAATGAGAAATTCAACTGACCCCACAACCCCCATCCTTAATCATTCCCAGATTCGTCTCCCAATGCCTAGCACATAGCAGGTGTTCTTAAATATATAAGCTGATACATAATCTGAGAAAAAGAAGTATCTTCATAGATACTAAGTAACAACAGTATTATAAGCAAAATAATGAATTAGAGAAAGGAACTGAAGGTCAACAATATTTAGAGACAAAAAGACTTAAATCATGTTTTATCAAGTCTTATTATATTAGGCCCTATGCAATAAGATATGTTAATGCATATAAAATTTCTTTTCTTACTAAAAAACTTTTAGGAAACTTCAAAATTTTCAATCAAGCAGACTTACCTCCAGACAGCTGTCAACTGCTCCCTGCCAATTTGACATCTTCAATCTACAAGCACCAATGTTCAGTACACAGCTTAAAGCTATCGGTTGTAGCTTGGCTCTCTCTGCTTGCTCAATAACAGCCTTGGAGCTGTCAACATACCTGGAGAGCACATTAATAAAATCAGTGTGTAATCCACATACACAAGACTTGCTCTGCAACTCCAACACTATCACAGTGTTATGTCACATCTGATAGAAAAAGCTCATCAAATGCTAACAGTGATCTTCACAATGTGATCTTAATGACCACTCATTACTTTTCTTTAGAAGCTTTTTAAAAAGTCTTATTTGTTCTAACTTTTCCTCCAAAAGTGTTTCAAGAGGCCAATTTAGCATAATTTCCATATTGATTATGCCCTAGTAACACTTCTCCATTTTTAAAACTCAGGCGCCCCACCCATTATGTCCTTGACAACATAATGTCTGGAAATAGGATTCTCACAATGGGAGAGGGGAACCTGATGAGGAAAGCTGCAGAATCCTGTGGTGTCAATTTTGAAATGCCCACTGAAAAGGGCCCAGAAACGGAGCACACCTGTCCCCCAGAATTTGATTTTTAAGTTTCCTTTCTCAAATTGGAGCTCCTTGGAGAAACTACTGAAACCAGATCTGAAAGCAAGGTAAACCATAAGATATGCCTGGAACATTTATCTGTGCACAGTGAGCAGGTGCTCACAGACTAATAGGAACAAGTAAAAGTAAAGGGGGCTTCCACTGGACAAATTTGGAACCCTGTGGGCATCAGAAAGAATGATGATAATCATATACTAACAAACTGAATTGGAAAACATCCACCTGTAATCCCAGCACTTTGGGAGGCAGAGGCGAGAGGATTGCCTGAGCCCAGGGGTTCAAGACCAGCCTGGGCAACTTGGCGAGACCTCATCTCTATAATAAATCAAAAACTAGCCAGGTGTGGTGGCTCATGCCAGTAGTTTCAGCTACTTGGAAGGCTAAGGCAGAAGAATCACCTGAGCGCAGGAGGCTGTGAGCGTGCCACTGCAATCCAGCCTGGGTGACAGAGTGAGACTCTGACTCAAAAAGAAAAACATCCACAATCTGGGTGTGGTGGTGGCACCCGTAGTCCTGGTACTAGGGGGGCTGAGGCAGGAGGATCACGTGAGACCAGCCTGGGCAACACAGTGAGACCCCCATCGCAATTAAAAAGGAAAAATTTATCCACGGGTCCAGTGACATTAAAGAAGGTGGGGCCCGGGAGACATGGGCTGTAGAAAACATAAGAATGCTAGCTATTAACTGTAGAATGACAAAATAAGAAAAATCAATGCAATAACTGAATGAGGCAAGGATTTTTCTATGATGGTAAAAAAGCCATTCTGTGAAAAAGGTTGCTGCAGCAGACTGAATAGTCACATAATCTCATAGAACTACCTCAGACTTATCATTTATAAAGGAAAAATGGCACTTTTGTAACAGACACTTCCAGCTGATACCACTTTAATCAAATGCCGAAACTCAAAACAGGCCAAACTGACATGGGTTTTCAGGATGTAATGTCATAGGAAATATACATCATCTACCTAGGTTCTCTTGCCAAAATATTTAACTTCAAACTAACTTTAAGGAAACAAACATATGCAGACAGTAGTCTTTTTTGTTTGTTGAGTTGGAGTCTCACTCTGTTGCCCAGGCTGGAGTGCAGTGGCACGCTTACAGCCATTGCAGCCTTTTCCTGCTGGGCTCATGCGATCCTTCCACCTCAGCCTTTCAAGTAACTGGAACTACAGGCACACGTCACTGCCCCTAGCTAATTTCTTGATTTATTATGGAGATGAGGTCTCACAAAGTTGCCTAGGCTGATCTCGAACCGTGGGACTCAGGCAATCCTCTCGGCATGGCCTCCCAAAGTGCTGGGATTACAGGCTTGAGTCACCACGCCTGACCAGATGGTAGTCTTAAATCAATTGACTAGGGTGCCACAAAAACGCAAATGCATAAAAAACCAGGGAGGTGGGGGCCATTAACAATTAGAAGTGACTAAAGAGAGGTGATCTTAGTTTGGACCCTGTTTTTTTAAAAAAAATGAAACTATTGGGGAAATTTGAACATGGATTACATATTTATCAATATTACTTTGGGGGTAGTTAAATAATGAAGTTATGCAAAATGTCCTTTTTTAAGGAAATATATGCTGAAATATTTAGGGGTAAAGTATCATGATATCTACAATTTCCTTTCAAGATAGTTCTCCAAAAACAAAAATAGAAAAAGCTAAAAATTGATGAATGCAGGTAAAGGTACATAAATAATGTACCATTCTTTCAATCTTTTCTGTCTTTTGAAATTTCTCAGAGTTAGCTGGGAAAACAAAATAAATGCAACTATTTCAACACATCTGGCTATTCATGAGTAATTTGCAAAAATATAATGCGTAATTACAAGTTTCAACTTATAATTCAATTTATAAGTTTTTAAACATACATATTAAAAATATTTTATTACCTTAAAACTTTTGCATATTTCTTAGTGGCCATCTCCCAGTTCTGGGATTTGAAAAAAGTATTTCCAATGTTTTTTAAGTCTTCTGTTATTAATAAAATTTTATCTACCTGTATAAAAAAAATACAAATATGTTGCATTTTAGTAAGTAATGCAATTTAATGCTAGGTTCTATCATATGAAGACTGACACAAAAGCTCTTTTAGTACTAAATGTTTTTATGTGTTGAAGTAATTAAAGTATGACTGATCTTCAAGTACTCACATCTTTCAGGTCTATGTCTGCATCCTCAGGGAAATCTGGATGACTGTCACCAGAGCCATCCTTTGGGAATATTCCCCAGTCATCCCCTTCCTTCAGTTCTCCACATTCTGCAATAACGCACAACTGTAAAAATAATCCTCAATTGTAGAAGTCACTACCATAATAATGAGAGGAAAGCTACACAGCTGAAGTCATGAAACACTGTCCAGTTCACAGATCTGTCAGGAGGCTCATTTATCTGCTGTAACTACAATGATGCCCTCTTATGTATTTCAACTAATACAACGAAGTCACTATTTACATTAAGCATTTTATTGCTCTTCAGGAGCTCAATGAACACAAAATAAGTTGCCAATTTTATCATTCTCCATGTAACTGCCTCTAGGTTTCAGTTTACTCCTATTCCTTTCACACACTGACAGCCTACCTCCTCCAATGAACTTTCAATTCCCACTCACAACCCTGTCACTTAGGCTGGGTAGTAGTATTGTCATTTGACTCACAGACATTTAGAGCACAAGGATCTTAGCAATAACCTAGTCTAAACCCTCAAGTAATCTAAACAGCATAAGGAAACAGGCCAAGAGAAGTTTAGTAACACAAGGCCAATCTAGTCGAGGGAACCACCCTGGAGAGACTGTAGGTTTGCTACCCTCCTTCTACCATGTTCTAGTATTCATACAGACTATAGTCTTGCAGGTATAGGAAGACTTGTACGATCTGGCAAAGATCACCCACATGGAAGCTGAATAAAAATCTCATTTAAAACTACCCTAATCGTCTTTCCCATAGTAGAAAGCAGTTAAAAAGAAAAAGTGACAGATGTGGGCTCATATACCAGAAACTGCTCTAACGCTTTGCAGCTAATCATCACCTGATCCTGTCACTAACACTTCGTTAAGACAGCAACTAGGACAAGTGTATTTCATCATAAGTCTTTACTTACTTTGACAGGTTTTTCACCTTTCACTTCTACATTTTCCAGCATCCTTGCCACTCCTATTCCTTTAATGACTTGACCAAATACCACATGTTTCCCATCCAAATGAGGAGTTGGAACTGTTGTGATAAAGAACTGAGAACCATTTGTATTGTGGCCTGCATTTGCCATGCTTAATAAACCTTCCCGATCATGCTGTAGAAACAAAAATTAAAAGAAAACCAAGGTTAGAGGTATTAGTCTGAACTCTTCTTTTACTGACCATGCACACAAAACGGAGGTGGGTTGTACTACCATTTAGACTTTACTTTTAATTTTACTTTAAAAAATTTAAATTACTTTTTACTTCATTGCAACCTTTAATTCAAAAGCATGGGCACTTAATCACTTTTTAAACTTAAAAAGCTTACAAAACCAAATAAATAACAGAAACAGCATGGGGGAGGGTTATTTCTAATTGGCCATCTTGAGATAATGCTTACATACTTCTCTTGAAGATGAAGATGCAGCATTAAGGAAATCTACTAATATTTTTTTTGCTCTTTTGATGATGATGCTTTTTTCTAGGAAGATCTGAAAAACTTCCCATGTTCATAAATGAGCCTATGAGTCTTCTTTTACACTTCAATAAACTGGGAACAGTAATGGGATGTTCAATTTAGACAAGATATTCAGTTAGGTACAGTACTTTCCCAGTCTCCAAGAAACCAAATCTATGGCTTTCATCCCAGGTGAATCATTTAAGAGAGTGCTTAACAGAAACTGCTCCATACGTCTTGAAATTGATATTCTACCTCAGTATCATCCTATTCAAAGGCTCTATGAAATCCAATTTCTTCATATTTTTACTATCATAGGCTTTCTAAATGTATTCCTTGTTGGTGCATGCACTTTAACTCTGTTATGTCCTATCTCATGTCATCACCCTAAAATGCCTTTTACTTCTCCAATCTAAATTCAGCTTTCAAGGCCACCAAGTCGGTAGAAAGCAAGAATCATGCGGCCCCCCTTTCTTTATCTGCGTGATCATCACATAATCTTAATCCTTCCAGTAGCTTCCTTTGTTTGGTGCAGTATTAACTGAAATCTGAACGTTATTGCCTTGGCCTCTCTTTTCCCTAACCCACGTCCTTTTTTGCAACTACACTTTAGTTCCTGCCTAATCAAATTTCAGCTATGTTGCCACCTTGCAAAAGCCTCAGTTTGCACAGCTTAAATACCCATTCCTCCTTAACGTCTTCCCTAATAACTTGGATCACATAAATCACACCTATAATATACACAGAAAGTATGTACTAGCGATGTTCTATACGAATAAGGGTATTCAATCAATTTAGCATTTGCATTCTACTCTTATTACTTTCCAGTTGTCCCATATGTCTTAATTTTGTCTCCCAGGTAGGATTATGAATTCCTTGTCATCAAGGCCTTTCATTTTTGTAAATCCTTCGGTGCCAGTAACAGTACTATGCATATGGTTACAGTTAATAAGCATTGTTTAAAAGACTGGGCCGGGCACAGTGGCTCATGCCCGTAATCCCAGCACTTTGGGAGGCCAAGGTGGAAAAATTTATTGAGCCCAGGAGCTCGAGACCAGCCTGGGCAACATAGCAAAACCTCATCTCCACAAGAAAAAAACCCAAAAATTAGTTGGGTGTGGTGGTGCACACCTGTAGTCTCAACTACTCAGGAAGCTGAGGTGGAAGGATCACCTCAGCTCAGGTGGTCAAGGCTGCAGTAGCTATGACTGTGTCACTGACTCTCGCCTGGACAAAAGGGAGACTCTGACTCCTCCCCCAAAAAGTGACAATTTTCTTTTCAAATTATCCTAGTTACCTTGCTCATATTCCTCATTTCCAAAGATACCACTTTACTATTATACTTACATGTCCATTCTTATAACTTGAATGATGCATTATACCCCGATTACATCTTGGGACAATGAAGATAAGACACAGGCACCACTAATGTCCTTTAGGAGCTGGGACATTAACCATATCCTCTAGTTTGCAAATCCCCTGACATCCTGGATATTAGCGATGGTTTTGTTGCTCTTCAAATTCAAGGATAAAGATGCACAAGTTACTATCCTTCCGATGAGAACATTTTTCCTGGAAACAATTTTGCCATATGGTGGCTACACTTAAAAACTAATTGGCTTAACTGAGGCACATAAAACTGGTTTCCACTGAAATAACTCTAGCATTTTTCCAAATAAAATCATTACTGAAGGCCAGGCACAGTGGCTCACACCTGTAACCTTAGTACTTTGGAAGGCTGAGGTGGGAGGATTGCTTGAGGTCAGGAGTTTGAGACCTGGGCAACATAATGAGACCTCATTTCTACAAAAAAATTTAAAAACTAGCCAGGCATAATAGCGTGCACCTGTAGCTACTTGGGAGGCTGAAGCCAAAAGATCACTTGAGCCCAGAAACATGGGGCTGCAGTGAACTATGATTGCACCACTACACTCAAGCCTGGGTGACAAAGCAAGAAACCCAATCTTTTAAAAAAAAAAAAAAAAAAGTACTGAATGAACACTTTCTATACTAAAGATGCACATTCACAGATATGAATCCTTCTACAAATAAAAAATTTAAACACACTCAAGACATTTTTTGGTGTCTTAAAGTATTTCAGATATGTAACAATCTTTTTATCAGCAATAACATATTTTCTCTACTTTACCTTATAATGGAAATTTTCATCTTCAAATTTTTCACCATAAATACTTTCTCCACCTGTCCCATTCTGATTTGAGAAGTCTCCACTCTGAATCATAAATTTCTTAATAACTGCAAAAAAGGAAAATGGCTATCAGTGACTGAGACACAGATGAATAACCAGTGAATACATCATAATTACAACTTCCTAGAGCATAACCACAGCCAGATGATATGGAGGAAAGACACAGGTAGAGTCTGCAGGAATCCACATCTAGGCTTCCTATGCCCTCTCCCTCCCATGAAGGGTCACAGAACACACGTTCACCCAGCAAGAAAAATGCAGCAGTATGTGCACCATGTTTCTTATCAGGAAAGCTAACTGGATGCTCAGCACCCAAGGTATTTATTGGGCACACCCTACCATGTAGGTACTCTCTACCTAACATGTATCAAAATCCCAGACCCCCAAAACCAAAACAAATGTTCCAAGTTTGTACAGTCTAGGCACAGAAAACCACCCTTGTTCAAGTGACAAGTTCCCCCCAACTCAAGCCAAGCACTACCTCTGCAGGCAGATCTTTCTAAAGATAGCAGCCTCAGGCCTGCTATGTTAAATATTTTCTGCATATACTTTATTAGCATATTTTGATACTTTATTAAACATGAAAGTAAATCATTCATTTATTTAAAAATCAATGTTAGCTGGGCTCAGTGGCTCAAGCCTGTAATCCCAGCACTTTGGAAGGCGGAGGCAAGAGGACTGCCTGACCTCAGGGGTTCAAGACCAGCCTGAGCAACATGGCAAGACCTCGTCTCTATGATTAATCAAAAAATTAGCCGGGTGTGGTGGCACATGCCTGTGGTTCCAGTTACTTGGAAGGCTGAGGTGGAAGGATCACCTGAGCCCTGCAGATCAAGGCTGTGGTGGCCATGAGCGTGCCACTGCACTCCAGCCTGGGTGACACAGTAAGACTCCAACTCAAACAAACAAACAAATAAACAAAAACAATGTTAATTTTTTCTTCATAAATCAAGTTTTGTTGTTGTTGTTGCTTTTGAGACAGAGTATCACTTTGTCCCTCAGGCTGGAGTGCAGTGGCATGCTCACGGCCACCGCAGCCTCAACCTGCTAGGCTCAGGCGATTCTTCTACCTCAGCCTTCCAAGTAGCTGGAACCATAGGCACGTGCCACCACACCCAGCTAATTTTTTGATTTATTGTAGAGACAAGGTTTTGCCATGTTGCCCAGGCTGGTCTCAAACCCTTGGGCTCAGGCAATCCTCTCGCCTCTGCCTCCCAAAATGCTGGGATTATAGGCATCAGCTACCGTATCCAGCAATAAATCATGTTTTTTTAAAAAATGGAACTACTCATGATTATAGTTTAGCTTATCTCTCCATTAAACAAATATTTACTGAGTGCCTACTCAGTAACTATACTAGATGATTAAGACAAAATGGTGAGAACATATCGTATCTGAATTCATAAGGCCTGCAGTCCATTGGGGGAACCATTAATCACTAAACAAAGGTATGACTACAAAGTGTGATTAACAGTATGAAATGATACACTTTAACCACACATCACCAATGTGTCCAAAACACATAAAATCCATAGCCTTCCCGAGCACTCATGCCCAAGAAGTAGGTATAACATTTTCTCACCAGGCTGTCAAGCTACCTAGGGTCAGTTTTATATATCATGGCCACACCCTTCCTTTCTCAATCAAATTACCTTGGAGTAAAGAAGAATTAAAGGCCTGGTGAAGCTAGGGTAGTTCACTTCTCTATGGATAAACCTTAGTACCATAAGTAATTCCATCTCTCATACCCTAACTTCAATAAAACAGCTACTCTGAGAAGGGTCTTCTTGGGGCCAGGCACAGTAGTTCACACCTGTAATCTCAGTATGGGAGGCCCAGGCAGGAGGACTGCATGAGCCCAGAAGTTAAAGATCAGCCTAAGCATCATAGCAAAACCTCAACTCTATAAAAAAAAATTTTTTTTAACCAGACAGGAGTAGTGGGGCACACCTGTAGTCCCAGCTACTTGGAAAGATAAGGTGGAAAGATCACCTGACCCCAGGAGGTCTAGGCTGTGGTGATCATACCACTGCACTCCAGCATGAGCAACAGAGTGAGACACCAACTAAAAAAAACAAAAACTACAACTTTGTAATGCAAGCAATAAATAAATAAATAAATAAGAAGGCTTCTCTTGGAAACTAATAGTACTTGTTCACCTTCACCCCTTATTTAGTGTTTTCTTCCCTAACTCCTAAAGAACAGGAGTTGAGTATCTATGTGAAGAATAATCAATTCAGGAAATTTATACATACTTCGATGAAAAGGGCATCCTTTGAAATGGAGAGGCTTCCCAGTTGTGGATCCAATACCCTTTTCTCCTGTACATAGTGCACGAAAATTTTCTGCAGTTTTGGGCACAATATCTGCAAACAATTCCAAGACAATTCGACCAACTAAAGGAAGAGAAAATGAAATCTTGTCAGTATGCAAAACCACCAAATAGGCAAATTATAAAAGGACAATTGGTATAATTATGGTGGCAGATCACTCATAAATTACCAAGTTCTCCTTTATTGTCCCTTTTCTTTTTTTTTTTTTTTTTTGCAATTTCAAAAACACAATACATCATATTAACTATAGTTACCAGACCTCACCTTATTCCTCCTTTCAAACTGAAATTTTTATCAGTATCTCTTCAACCCCTGGTATCTACCATTCTACTCTCTACTTCTTTGAGATCAACTTTTTTAGTATCCACATATAAGTGAGATCATTGCCTATTTGTCTTTCTGTGCTTGGCTTAGTTAACTTAATTTTCTCCATATTCATCTATGTTATCAAAAATGACAGGATTTCACTCTTTTTTTGAGGGTGAATAGTATTCCATCTTGTGTATATGGCACCTTTTTTTGGTCCATTCACCTATTGGACTCTTAGGTTGACTCCATTATCTTGCTATCATGAATATTGCTGCACTGAACACGAGGGTGTAGATACCTGTTCTACCTACTAACTCCATTTCCTTTAGATATAGACCCCCATAGTGGGATTGGAGGACATTACTGTCATCTTTCTAATATCCAAATTACCTACTATCATTTATCTGCATGGATTTAAAACATCATACCAATAATTGGTTCATAACCAATTATAGTAGCCAGCAGATTAACACCACATAAGGGGCACCATGAAGTACAAATGGTTTTAAATGCTGAATAATGTCTTCAAGAGGTACTCAGAATTTCCAATCACCAACTAACCTACAGGAGAGAATTAAGTACCCTTTCAACGGTCAGACTAACCAAATGTCACATATACCGTAGCCTATGTACTCTGTGTTAACTGCTCGGTGCAGCCTCTGAAGCAAGAGCTGAAAAGCTCCTCCACTAGATAGGTGAAAATAAACCTCGCACGGGTTCCAACAAACTGCACGTACTTGTCAATGCGTGTGTCCTGTACACGCACTCACACACGGCCTGGCCAGCGATTCTAGCAAGTTCCAGAACAAGGCCGATCCAGTCCAGCTGCAGCGTAGCTGGCTCCCCAACTCCCCGGGTCTAGGAAACGCGCGCGCTGCCATGTAACTAGGCAACCACACGCCAGATGGAATCCTTATCCCAACGCCAAAATAGGGGAAATGTTCGCCTGCCTGGCCCTCCAAGGACCAGGAATAAGGAAAAAGCAGGAACCAAACAAGTTCCTTTACTTTACCAACAACATGGCAGATGTTGATGTATTTCGTGTGGCAACACATACGGCGAGCCTGGAGCCCAGCGGGCGCATGTCCCTGGATATGCTTTCTAAACAGTCCCACTGCAAACATACATCATCTTATTTCTGGAGAATTCGTGGTGCTGAGGTGGGGAAGTGAAACCCAATCAGGAGAGGTAAACTTAAAGGCCGCCACAATTCCCGAATCAGAAATTTCCAGAAACTTCTGCGCGACCGGTGGCACTGGTGCAAAGGCGCTGGCTCCACCTACCCAGGATGCCTGGCTTGCTCCGGCGGACCGGCCTTAGCAGCTATCCCCTCCTCCCCCGCGCGCCACCGAGCAACCCCGACCCGAGCCCCTGGAGTCTCCCAAATCCCGAAACCCACGCCCCACGGGGCCTCTCCGCGGATGCCAGACTCCGCTCACCTCGCTCCCCTCCGATGTCCACGTCAAAGAAGACTTGGGGGTTGCTGGGATTGGACGGCTTAGCTTCGGGGGTCGGGTGCGACATCTCAACTTGCGGAAGCGGCGTGGAAGCAAGATCCAGACACCGCGTGGCCCAGCCGCGACCCAAATTCCACAAACGCCTCCTCGCCGCAGGCGGTGGCGGCCGCGCTGACAAGCCACTTCCGGCGCGGCCCGGAAGCGCGATGTGACTTCCGGTCCCGCCTCCCCGGGGGTTCCCCGCGCTTGATTGGCGTGTTGCTTGTCCCGGTGACTCCTTTTTCCCGGTGAAGTCACAGTCTCGGGTCTTGCTATTCTCGCTTGTGTTTCTTCGTCTCTCCTGCCATCGTGATGCGGGGCGCTTTGGAGTCAACTCTGTTCCGACCTCAGCTCTGCCACTAATTGTACTGTGACTTCTCTAAAGCTCAATTTTCTCGTCTGGAAAATGGGAATAAAGATGCTTACCCCGATCTGGAGGTCGTTTTGAGGATCAAAGACGTAAACCGCTTAGCACAATGCCTGACACAAACTGGTGGTACTTAACTAATAGGGAGCCTTATTATTGTCGTATTGCTACAATTTCATCTTCATGTTACAATAAAAGTGATCCAGACTAGACTGAAGGCTCCAAACAGCCGAAGCTGGGAGCCCAGAAGACGGCACAGTGTTGATTTCTAATAAAATTGCGTTACTGTAGCCCACTTTTACCCCGTGGGAATTTAGGTAAAACATATTTTTCCCATATGTATGAAGAGAACATAGTCTTGTCTCTTGATTAGGCCTAATCTTAGAGAAAAGTGTTGTCCCTGGGTCGATGCACCGATCTGTAGTCGTGTTGCAGCCCAGCAGTGTAGATTCTTCTTGAAGCTGACATTGACAGGCATCACGTAGTCCTAGATGCTTGCTTTTTTTTCTTATGAGAAAGCAAAAAGACATGGTATTTGAATGCAGCACTCACAGAATATGTCCCAAAAGCCAGGGATTTTGTGTGCAGAGCAGCAGCTAGAGTGGCTTTTTGGAAGGAAAGACCAGTACTAATGTTTTCCTATCAGAGCTGCCACCATCCATCCAGATGAAGGCTCAAGTCCTGTCTGCTGCATGGTCTTAGGATATGTAAAAATTAGAAGGTTATGGCTGAAGAACAACCCGTTCCTACTCTCAACTTGAAGTGGACTTTGATATGATACACTGGACTAGGCAGTAAAATTGACATTAAAAAAGAAAAAGCAATGTGCTCAAGTTCTGACTACAATATATACTAGAAGCGTAAACAAAGAACATTTAATTTCTTAATTTAAAATGTCATTTAATTTATCTGAACCTATTTCCTTTTCAGTAAAGTGAAAAAGAATAGGGTATGACAATGGAAAGATAATGTGTATGTATTTGCTTTGTAAACTCTAAACATCCTTACACAAAGTCTCTTATTTTAAAAATCACTGTAAAATTGAATGCTATGGTGTCTGGGTTTGTTTTAAGATAACCTGGGGTCAGGTGAGTGGTTAGGGCTGTGGATGAAACAGACTGGCGAGGCAGATGATTGGCACATGGGGGGTTTATTATACTACTCTCCTTACTTTTGCAGATTTAAAATTTGTCATAATAAATCTTTTAAAAGTAAAAGTGAAATTACATGTGTTACTAGGTGCTCATTATAAAACTAACTTGTAGGGTCATTGCTAATTAAAATACCAACATAACTTTTGCAAAAAAAAAAAAAAAGAGAGAGAGAGAAAGACTGGTGAATTTTTTTAGGTCATGTCAATAAGGACATTGTATTTTTTCTGTGTAACCACAAAGTTCCATCATAAAAAATTGCATACATACATAAGCAAAAAGTGGATTCATTTATATGACAATTTTTTCGTTTGTTTGTTTGAGCTCTTGCTATATGCCAGGCACTATTCTGAGTGCTGCTTATACAATGATGAAAAAAAAACAGTCCATATCCTGAACTACACAAATTTTACAGTCTAATGGAGGAGAAAGACTATTGAATAAGCTCTTACGATGCAATGTGATTAGTGCTTTAATAGGGAAAACACAATTCCATTCAGCACACAGCAGGGACACTGAACACAGAGGCCTATTTTGAGATCAGAATAAGTAAGGTCGGTCACCAGAGCATCTGCGGCAAGTAAGACGGGTTAGGGAAGGGACAGGTGATGAGCATATTCAAAGGAGAAGGAAGCACATACACTTCTAAAGTGAAAATGTGCAGCAAACCATGTTATTTCTCCGTGAGAAACCAGGTTTTCAGACAGTGCTTCAACTTCAGATGGGTCTGAACCACTGGTTTCAATGCTTGAATCAGATGTCACCTTTAGTTTGTAATTCTGTCCAGCTTTTCTTCAGATTGAGTTTCAGAATGAGAAAGAGTTTTATAACATAGTCCATTTATCCCTGAAGTAGAAAGGAAAAAGAATGATAAGAAAAAATAACTCAAAAAGTATCCCTAGTTTATCTGTCAATAGCACTTACCACTTTGTAATACACTAATTTTTATTTATTTTTGTTTTTTTTTTGCTGTTGTTTTTTCTTTTTTAGAGACAGGGTCTTGCTCTGTCAGTCAGGCTGGAGTGCATTGGAGTGATCATAGCTCATTGTAGCCTTGACCTCCTGGGCCCAAGTGATTCTTCTGCCTCAGCCTCCTGAGTAGCTGGGACTATAGACACCGCTACCAGCTTGACAGGTTAATTTTTATTTTTTTGTAAAATGGGGTCTCACTATGTTGCCCAGGCTAGTCTTGAACTCTTGCGCTCAAGCAAACCTCCTATCTCAACCTCCCAAAATGTTTGGATTACAACATTAGCCACCTTGCCCAGCCTAGTTGTTTACTTATACATTTATTTCATCTATCATCTCCCATTAAAAGTAAATGCCGCAAGGACAAGAATCTTTTCTTTTGTTTTGTTACTCTCTCCTCAGCTCTTTAAACAGTGCCTAGCATGTAGTAGATGCTCAATAAACATTTTTGAATGAATGAATGAGTTCTAGGATAATAACGGCTTTGAGAATGTTTATAAACCAATATTAACATGAAATTGCATTTCTGTGTGTCGAATGTAATTTGAGAAGATTCTCTGTAGCAGAGCTCCATGCTGAACCATTCAAATTCCAGCACCTGAAATTAATGTAAAATGTTAATTTCTTATTTCATGGTGTTTAGTCATTGTGGTTTCCTGAAGACCCAGGACAACTCAGCACAAAACCTGTGTAATTTGATAAACAGGAGAGTCAAAACTGTCGTTTAACCCAGTTACATCTGGGCTGCGAACTGGTAATTTACAGTTTGTCTCACATATGAGAGGGACTCTCCCCCAAAACACAGATTTTTTTGGAAGGCTTGCCCCTTGTAGTACAGGCTTCTTCGATAGGTAAGTGTTCTAGGAACCCATCGGCATCAGTGTACCAGCTAGCGTTGCTGTGAAAGGCTGCGTTTGGCTTCAGTGAATTTTTTTTTCCCTTTTGAGATTCTTTCAGCATGTTTACCCATTTCGTGATGGATGATCTACAAGTGCACCTGCCCACATCACACTGAATGTTCAGCAGTTTTTGACCAAAAGTGGCATGACCCACAAAGGGAAATGTTTTGCTGATGTGGAAGAGGTAAAACAAAAAACAGCAGAAGTACTAAAAAGTATCAAAATGGACGAGTTCAAAAACCGCTTTGAGCAGTGGAAAAAGCATCTCAATAAATGTATTGCATCAAGCAGAGAGTATTTTGAAGGTGACTGAGGTTTAAGCATGTAAGAATAAGTACACAATTTTTAATAAATAAAGTCTGTTTTTTGGAGGTCCCCTCTCATATATCTCAACAATAAATTCACATTAAAATTTCATTTGAACCCACTAGCTTAAAATCAGCTTTCAGCTTATTATTACAAGAATTGTGGGCTAGGCACAGTAGCTCACGACTATAACCCCAATGCTTTGGGATGCTGGGGCAGGAGGATACCTTGAGGCCAGGAGTTGGAGGCGGCAATGAGCTATGATAATACCACTACACTCCTTCCTGGGTGACTGAGACCCCTGTCTCTAAAAATTAAAAATTAAAAAAGGAGTTGTCACTTTTATGTCATAAACTCCTAACTATTATTATGATGAATATACTTATTAACTAGGAAGATAGTTACAACTTCTACTCTGCCATCAAACTTTTGGGATTCAAATTCAGTCTCTAATAGACACTATCTTGTGCCTTACCAATTTCTAAGCCTCTCTATGGCTGAGTTTTCTCACCTATAAATTAGGATAATATATATATCCTAAAGTTTTTATGAGGATTAAATGAATGTTTTAGTATCTGATACATAATAAGTACTCAATAAGTGGAAGCAGTTATTATTAACTTTAAATAGCTGATGCTTCAATACAATAATTACTAACATCCACAGATTTCAAAATGGAAGTTAAAACTGCAAAGGTGCTTTGACGATGCCTCTGCATTCTTAGAAGAAAAAAAGAAATGTGCTTCTTCCTGTTATATAGGTTTCTAGGTGTAAAAGACGAATCTAAATGTTACTCTCATTTGTGTCTAGATTTTTCACAGTAAAGTAACAGCTTTACATAAACTGTCATATTCCTAGAACCAAGCCAAAGAATCTTACCTACAAAACCACTCAGAACTGGATCTCTAGTGAGAAGATAAACCTTCTCCTGGGAGACAACTTGTCCTGCTGTCAGTCTGCTCACTGAGAACAGGGCTTCTAAGTTTTGGCATCTTCCCTGTGCTTAGGAAGGAACACAGCAGTTCAAGAGCTCACACCATTTCTTAGGACTAAGGATGGTTTCATCTGGGTGGTGGCAGGCATATTTGCTCTGAGAGCCCTGTTATTATTTCTGGCTGTTTCTCACGAGTGTGGTGGGATAACATTAACAGATTCCCTCCCCCAATATTCTCATCTCTCAACTTCATTATCCATCACTCCACCTCAAACAAGCAACTAGGCATGCTGTGTTCACTGTATTAAGTGAAAGATACGGCAGCCAAGAAGGCAGAGGGAAAAGAGGAGTCTCTTCCTGGCTTTCGTGTTATGAAGGCTTGGCTTTACAGGATGGTAAAGGTTGTGTGCATAGCAAAAGAGTTGGACAAAACATCTTTCACAAGATCATGGCTTTTGATTTGAAGAAAAAAAAATTCTATCAAACAACAAAAAAAACCCATGTCCTATACTGGGAGATGAGAGAATTGTGAATGGTAGACTGAGGAGAGTTAGAGCAGAAGCAGTGACAAGGCAGGATTCCACAGGCCCGGGGTGGGGAGTCCTACTAAGCTCCCCAGTCAAGCCCCCACAGATGGGTTTGTGGATCCGGGAGCAGAGAGAATGGTTCCTGAACAACCTCAGGAAGGCAGCAGGCCCAGAGAGGGAGCATGGGTCCGTGGTGTGAGTGGGTGGATGGAAACCAGATAGGGTCCCAAAGATTCCCTGTGCCCTAACTTGAAGTGGAGGCAAAACAATACCCCTGTACATCCATGCTGGGCATGGAAAAGTCAAGATGGCTTCCAGACTTAAAGGGAGCTTGCAAAAAGGAACCTTGAGCTCAGTAGAGTCCTGTGAGAACTGATAAATAAGTTAGGATGATGCATTTCTCATTAGATGTCTGTGTAGACAGGTGACAAAAGACCAGAGGCTCCCACTCCCAAAACTTCCCACCATGCCACCTTCTCAAATTTAGATTCAACCCCAGGTGATAAAAGGAGCAATAACTAGAGGTTGACACAGATTATAACATTGCCGACACTTTGGAATAGGCAATTCAAAAATAAATTTAAGGTGAACTATAGAAACACCAAGTTGCATTTCATACACTTTTTTTTTTTGAGCCGAAGTCTCACTATGTCATACAGGCCGAAATGCAATGACAAAATCACAGCTCACTGTAGTCTTGAAATCCTGGGCACAAGTAATCCTCCCTTCTCAGCCTCCTGAGTAACTGGGACTTAACAGGTGTGCACCACCACACCCAACTGATTTCTTAGTACATTTTATACACATCTAGATTTATGAATGTACATGGGCATAGATTGTAGAACACTGAGGTCCTTATTAGGACTCAAGACAATTTGAAATAACATTCAACCTCCTTGTTGAAGGTAAGAAATTACGGAGAACACCAAGAGTTTAAGGAGGAAGTTTCAGGATCCTATGTGTAAAGTGAGGCTCTGACAGTAAAATTAGCAGTTGCCACCAGAGGACAGCAGAGTCCCGCACCAGCAGACATCATCCCACAGACAGAAATGGTGCCATGAACTTTGTGTGTGAGGACTTCCACTGTGACAAGATTCTTGTCTAGGATCTGAAAGTGGCATGACAAAAAAGGATATTGAGCATCCGTCTACAACAGCACCAGACAGAGGGAGCTTACATATAATACAGAATAACAATAACATTTTTCCAAAGAGCAATAAGATTTTCTTCTTTACAGAGTAATAGTTAAGATTAATTTTAACTGTATTCACTTGAAAAACGTGTCTTTACCCTTACCTAATAAAGCAAAACCAATAATAGACTTATTCAAATCCTCAGTATTCCTTTCCTTCAAAGGAAAAAAAGTTGTATAACCCTAAAAAGTCTTTTTAAAAATGACCTGGAGTCCGGGCACAATGGTTTATGCCTGTAATCCCAACACTTTGAGAGGTCAAGTTTCCTACCTTGGTTTGCTTGAGGCCAAGAGTTTGAGACCAACCTGGGTAAAATAATCGTGCCCTGTCTCTACATTTAAAAAATAATATTAAATTTAAAAGTGACATTGAGAGCCAGGGGCAGTGGCTCATGCCTATAATCCCAGCACTTTGGGAGATGGAGGCGAGAAGATTGCCTGAGCCCAGGTGTTCAAGATCAGCCTGTGTTCAAGACCAGCCTGGGCAACTTGACGAGACCTCACCTCTACAATACATCAAAAAATTAGCCAGGCATGGTGGCACACGCCTGCAGTTCCAGCTACTTGGAAGGCTGAGGTGGAAGGATCACCTGAGCCCAGCAAGTCAAGGTTGTAATAGCTGTAAGTGTGGAGCTGCACTCTAGCCTGGGTGACAGTGAGATTCTGACTCAAAAAGAAAAAAAAGAAAAGAGTGACTTTGAGATTGTCACAAACGAAAATAATAGCTAGCACCTATTGATTATTGCAAAGTGGCAGGTTCTGTACTAGGTACTTTACATACTTTATCTTCTTTAGTATTCAAAATAACTCTGTAATGTAAGTAACTTTATTATTCCATTTTATTTCCCAGACAAATAAGGATTAGAGAGGTTAAGAAAGTTGCCCAATATGATTCTAAAACCACTTCACCATGTACTAGAAAGATATAACCTAACCATTTTTATCAGTTTTAATTTTTTTTAAAAATGATACGTAAAGGACCCTTGAGCCCCTTCTGACTTTAATGCTGGATTTGTTTTATCCTTATATAATTTGACTTTGACCTGAAATCGTAAAATAGATTAGGCGTTTATGTTTTTGATAAGATATTTTTTATTTACAGAATGTGAACAGAGGCAAATATGACATTTTCCCATAGGAAATGAAAACAAAAATAACATTTCCTCCTAATCACTTTGCATAGAGTGAGAGAGTGAGTTAGAGAGGTTAGAAAGTTGGTGATAATCTGTGGCATTTTCACGAACTTCCCTAAGTCTGGGCAGAGATCAAGCAAAGAGAAACAGATATGCAAGTAACAGACTCTAGTGTCTCTGACAGAGTGGTTTGCTAAGTGAGAGTTTACATAGAGAGGGTCTGTTAGGTCTTATTGTCAGGACTTTTGTGATCTGTTGAGGATTTAGGATTTTCTCCCCAAGAGCAAGAGTAAGCCAATGTAGGATTTTCAGTAGATTTGACATTAAGATATTTGCATTTTTAAAGGACTATTCTGGTTCTTGGCCAGGCGTAGTGGCTCATGCTTGTAATCTCAGCACTTTGGGAGGCCAAGGTGGGAAGATCGCTTGAAACCAGGAGTTGAAGACCAGCCTGGACAACAAAATAAGACCTTGTCTCCACAAAAAAATTTTTTTTTAAATAGTCAGGCATGGTGCACACATCTGTAGCCCTAGATACTTGGAAGGCTAAGGCAGAAGGATAGACTGAGCCCAGGAGGTCGAGGCTATCGTGAGATGTGATTGTGCCACTGCACTCCAGCCTGGGTGATAGAGTGAGATCCTGGATCATAAAAAATAAATAAATAAATAAATGATAATAAAGAACTATTCTGGTTCTAGCATAGAGAACAAAATGGAGGGGAACCAAAGTGGATTTGAGGAGACCAGTGAGCTCTTTACTAGTGGTGAGAGATGACCCTAATTGTACTAACATGATGATGGTGAAGATGGATTAAAATGGGTGGATGAGAAAGGCACCTGGGGGTAAAATTAACAGTATCAGTGATGGACTGCATGTGGATGTGGGATATGACAGTGAAGAATGGATAATGGATGACACCTGGTTTCCTAGGACACACACCTGGGTAGATAGAAAGGCTATTTACTCAGATGAGAGACTTGGAGAGAAGGTAGCATTTGTGAGGAACATCATCACTTTGTTCTCAGACCTGCTGAGTTTGAGGTACCACCAAGACATATATAATGGGAAAAGTCAAAGGCTGAGAGATAAATGTAGTTATCATTGGGATATAGATGATCACTTCATGGGGAAAGTTGTGATTGCTGCAGAAAGAGAATAGAGGATGAGTAAGAAGAAATCCGAGGACAGAAACTTGAGGAACTGCACTTTTATAGACCAAGGGGAGAGAAGGTAAGTCTGCAAAGGAGGCAAAGAAGAAGAGTAGAAAGACAAACCAGGAGGAAGATGCAGATCACAGAATCCAGTGGAATAAAGAATGCTTCAAGGAAAGAGTGATGAATTGTTAACCAGGCAACTTAGAAATGATTTAAAAAGGACCAATAGACACCCTCTGAATTTAGGAACATGAAGGTCACTAGTGAGCTTGCTGAGATGTTAATAATCAATGGTATTACATTTCTAATGAGATAATATGTATTAGTTTTTTAAATTCCTAATGTTAACGTTTATTCCCAGTAATTCTACTATTGTAATGTCCTTAACATTTATTGAAAATGATGTGTACAGTTAACAAATTCAATAAACATATACATTTCTTCTTAATAATAGAGGGTTTTATTCCTGATTGCATGATGAAATTCAGTTTTTTGGCAGAATGATTTATGGGAATTAAAGATACAAAAACTAACATTACTGAATATCTACTTGCCAGATGCTTTTACCTATAAGCATTTTCTGTATCCTAATGCCAATATCAACCATCCTAGAAAAATGTTTTGTTTTGTTTTTGTTTTAGAGACAGAATCTTGCTCTGTTACCCAAGCTAGAGTACAGTGGGGCAATCATAGCTTACTGTAGCCTCAAACTCCTGGGCTCAAGTGATCCTCCCACCTCAGCCTCTTGAGTAGCTAGAATTACAGGCACGTGTCACCACACTTGGCTATTTTTTATTTTTTATTTTTGTAGAAATGTTGTCCAGATTGGTCCCAAATTCCTGGGCTCAAGTGATCTTCCTGCCTTGGCCTCCCAAAGTGCTGAAACGATAGGTGTGAGCTATTCCACCCAGCCTCTAGGTAAGTATTGATTAATAGTGGTGACTGGTTGAAGTTAAAAAAAAAATGGGTTGGCACATAGCAATATTCGAATCCTCTTTCCTGTATCCCATCCCACCAAAGTTGATATATCTGAAACTGAACTCTCATCTATAACTCCCCATGGTCAAATTACCTCCTCCTCTTATCTTCTCTATTTCTGTGAAACAGAAAAGGCAGCCGGGCATGGTGGCTAATGCCCATAATCCCAGCACTTTGGGAGGCAGAAGTGAGAGGATTGCCTGAGTCCAAGAGTTCGAGACCAGCCTTGGCAACTTGGCAAGAGCTTGTTTCTACAAAAATCAAAAAATTAGCCAAGCACGGTGGCGTGTGCCTTTGATTCCAGCTACTTGGAAGGCTGATGTGGAAGGATCACTGGAGCCCAGCATGTCGAGGCTATGGTGGCCGTGAGTGTGCCACTGCACTCCAACCTGGGCGACAGAGTGAGACTCCTACTCAAAAAAAAAAAAAAGAAAGAAAAACTGAAAAGGCAAGAAACCTTGAAGATCTTACTCTGCTTCTGCATACAGTAGATGTCACAAATGTTCACTGACGCAATCTGTCAATTCCTCCTCTAGAATGTCTCTCAAATTCACCTCCCTCCATTCAGAAACTTTTGCACTTAAATAGTCTATTCAAGGGTTTTCTATATCCAAGTTTCCCTACTTTAAAAGATAAACATTAAATAACATAATGAATGACATTCCTAATAAAACTTACCAAAACACAAAATTGTTATTTGCCAAGGTCTTTTCTTGTATTGACCCTCAAAAACAAACAAATGAACATATTGGTAAGTCATTTTTACAGGTGGTAAACAACCAGATAGAACTATCTAGTTGTTTAGATTTCTGCAATTCAAACCTGAAGGGTGAATATGTTTAGTGAAGGTACAGGGCTTAATGGGCATCATGTTCCTTATACAAATATTGCTGATTTTTGCGTGTATCAGCTGATTTTTTTTTTTGAGTTGGAGTCTCACTCTGTCGCCCAGACTGGAGTGCAGTGGCCGCTCCCGGCCACCGCAGCCTCG
>NW_007218549.1:31212-51344 GCF_000164805.1 Carlito syrichta | reverse complement strand
TCACTCACCTCAGCCTCCCAAAGGCGCGGGATTACAGGCTAAGCCACCAAGCCCGGCTCTCAGCTGATTTTTAATGGTCTCCATATTGAGACTTACATCATAATTGAGATCACTAGTGACATTGTTAAATGCAGGATTTCTACACTGCTGATTAAAGAGTAATTTGTGTGCCCTGAATACCAATTAGCAGCAAACAAATGGGCCTGAGATACCTACAGAAAGGGATATCTTACTTCAATAAGAAGAAAGCTTTCAGTGAGGGTTATGACTTTTCTCAAGTTGCAGCAATAGATCTATTCAAAATGTTGAACTCAGGCCAGGCACAGTGGCTCACGCCTATAATCCCAGGACTTTAAGAGGCCAGGGTGGGAGGATTCCTTGAACCCAGGAGTTCAAGGCCAGACTGGGCAACATAGCGAGACCTTGTCTCCACAAAAAAGTTAAAAAATAAGCCGGGCATGGTGGCACATGCCTGTAGTCCCAGCTACTTTAGAGATTGAGGCAGAAGAATCACCTGAGCCCAGAAGGTCAAGGTTACAGTGAACCATGATCATGCCACTGCAATCTCTGGGTGACAGAGTGAGACCCCAACTCAATCAATCAATTGACCAATAATGTAAAACTCTATTGGAGGTCCAGAAATCTGTAGTACAAAGTCTTGGCAAAAAAAAAAAAAAGTTGACCACCATTCTGCAATGTGTACATATATAAAAATGTCAAGTACATCATAAATATATACAATTTTTGTTTGTCAGTTTTAAAAAATTAACTTTGTGCTTGCTTTGGCAGAACATACACTAAAATTGGAACAAAACAGAGAGGATTAGTATGGCCCCTGCACAAGGATGACACACAAATTCGTGAGGCGTTCCATATTTTTTGAGTATCACATATTCTCACTCATAAGCGGATCTTGAACAATTATCGTAATATTATAAGAAAAGGATTGGCAGCAGTGGGAATCTGCCAGGGTAGGGGCACACTTCATCAGCAAGGGTATCTGCATAATGGACATTTGTATACCTAACCCTGAATTGTAACCCACATCTTTAAAATTAAAAATTAAAAAAAAATTAACTTTGGCTATTCAAAACCGTGAGGCTGGAAAAAAGTATACATGCCCAAGTGACAGTATCAAAAATGTATAAAGAGCGACCCCTCAGGTCCCCTCTCACTGTGGGAGCTTTTCTGTCCTCTCAATAAATCCTGCTTTCTCACTTTAAAAAAAAAATGTATAAGGAAAAAGTTATTCTTCTAAGTTTCAACAAATGTTAAATAAACAGAAATGTGTAATTACAGCTTGTTTCTTTTTACAAAAGTGCCATCATTTACCTTGAAACATGTTTTTCACTTACTGCATGGTGAACATCCATCCAAGAAAACTGGCAGAGATACAATGATCTGTTTGTAATAGATGCATGGCTCCACAGCAGGAAGGTACCATGTTTTACTCAACTGTTCCTTTCTAGGCGGACCCTCAGATTGGTTCCAGTTTTTTGACAGTACAAAGAATGCTAAAACAAACACGCTGTATACATAAAACACAAAAACAAAACTGTGAGGGTGGTGTGATTATCCTATTTCACAAAGGAGGAAACTGATATAGAGAAGTTAAAGCAGTTACCCCAGAGCCAAATTGTCAAAGCCGCTCTTGCTTTTATGGCAGACTGTAAAACATGCTCCCCAGGTTACTAAAAGCATCAATCCACCAGTGTATCTACATGTCTGGGAACATCTGCCAAAAATGACAATTTTGTTTTTATTGTCCATGAAATGAGTTGCTGCTCTTGAGAATAATTAGCCAACAGGGTCAATTGCTTCTTGAACGTCCCTTAAAAATGACTTCGGGACTATGCTGTTGAAAGGAGGCTGGCTATATGTTCAACGGGCGCGTGCGCTCACACACTCACACACACACACACACACACACACACACACACACACACACGCACATCAATCAATTAAGTTTTAAAATAGGCAATTTAGGCCAGGCACAGTGGCTCACACCTGTAGCACTTTGGAAGGCCAAGGCAGGAGATTGCTTGTGCCCAGGAGTCAGAGACCAGCCTAGGCAACATAATGAGATCTTGTCTCTACCAAAAAAAAAAAAAAAATCCGTGTGTGGTGACACTGGCCTCTGGTCCCAGCTACTTAGGAGACTGAGGCTGAAGGAGGTTGAGGCTGCGGTGAACCATGATCATGCCATTGTATTCCAGCCTGGGCAGCAGAGTGAGATCTCAATTCAAAAAAAAGGTGGGAGAGCAATTTAGATCACAATTATTTACTATATAATTAAATTAGAATTTGATCTAGAAAAACGGAATTCCTCTACAATCTGATCCATGAGATATGCTGGGAAGGACTCTCTACGTTGTTCATTTGATTTACTTTTACATAAATAAAGTATCCAAATATTAAAATATAGTGATAATATTCGCTGAAGTCACTTCTTTGGGGTGTAACTTATCTACAAAAAAATAAGTCTTTCACTGCACATAATTGTAATGGTGAGAAAGAGAGTTGCAGCTTTTGAGGAATTCACTCTTTACTGGAAGAAACAGAGCATTATAGTATGTGTTGTAAAATGAAGGTAGAGTCAAGATACCCTGGGAGAAAAATTGGGAGAAACAACTTTGGAGATTTCTAACCATTTTATAGGAGAGGTGCTATTTGATCTAAGTCCTTAAATTCTGGAAAATATTTTACTAGGCTAACAGATGCTAATATGCTAAAATCATATGTAGTGTGACCTAAAAACTGTTTATGGTCTAGGAAAGTTAAAAACCAGAGAAAGAAATGGGGCTGTTAGTTCCAAGGTATGAGAGAAAACAAAATAGAATATTAATAGTAGAATATCTGATAAAAGTGAGAAATGTAGATGCATAGTTTATTGAGAAAAAAAACTGGCACAGCCTGATCTAAATAAATATAAGTCAAATGGAAAAATAACCTGGGTGCAGTGGTGTGCACCTTAGGAGGCTGGGGCAGAAGGATCGCTTATCCCAGGAGTTCAAGGCTGCAGTGAGTTATGATCACACGTGTCACTGCACACCAGCTGGCTAATATACCGAGACCCTTTCCTTGAAAAGAAAAGGAAAAAAAAGAGGATAAAGAATTCTCCATTTATTCTCAATTCATTCAACTTCACTCAAAACCCAGAAATATAAATTAAACCCAACTCTAAATGAAATCTATCTAAAGTATGTTTCATATTTTCACTCCTTTTTCAAAATCGAATAATGTTTGAAAGAGGTTTAAAGGCCACCTATTATCTACCAAATCTTCAATTGCTCAAAGTCATGAGATTTTAATTTGTATAAGAAAATTGTTCCTTCTAGTCATATTCTTTGCATAAGATGAGTTTTAAAAATTACTTGATATGGCTGAGTGTGGTGGCCCTGTAATCCCAGCAGTTTGGGAGTTGGAGGTGAGAGGATTGCCTGAGCCCAGGGGTTCAAGACCAACCTAGGCAACTTGGAGAGATCTGTCTCTACAATAAATCAAAAACTTAGCTGGGCGTGGTGGCACACACCTGTAGTTACAGCTACTTGGAAGGCTGAGGTGGAAGGATCACCTGAGTCCAGGAATTGAAGCTGTGGTGGCCACGATCACACCACTATACTCTAGCCTGGATGACAGAGTGGGACTCTGACTAAAAAAAAAAAAAAAAAATACTGGATATTTTAACAACTTTATTAAAAAAGTAATTAATAAAGGACCAGCTTGTAGAATTTCATGGGACAAAAGAAATGGGTCTTTATAATTTATAGCAAGACCAATTGTTTAAAATAACTTAAATGTTATACAATTTTTAGTGTTTAAATTTTTACACAGTAATTTTTAAAAAATCTCTAGATGTCTTTATTTTAGTGGAAGATAATCATTATCTTTAAGTTAAAATTTTAAATAAATGCTAATACTTATTGCATGCTTATTCTTTGTCATGAGTGCTCTCTATACTCATTTTATTTTTTAAAAAATCACACATTCATGGAGTACAATCAAAAGATGAAAAGGAACGCATAGTGATGTTTCCTTATCCAGGTTAGGAAGAATTCAATGCTGCCATTTTCTTGGGTGTTTCTTGTGTGCGTATCTGTGATTATACAAGCAAATATGTATATGTATTATCTACTCCCCACCCCACTTTTACACTATTCTGCACTTTGCTTCTTCTAATTAATAGCAATGTCCCTAACATAAATGCTTCCTCATCATTCCTTACAGCTGGGTGCAGATTGAGTGTCCTAGTCCATTTTGTGTTGCTATAAGAGTACCCGAGGTTGTGTAATTTATAAAGAAAATAGGTTTATCTGGCTCATAATTCTGATGTCTGGAAACATTCAAGATCTGGTGAGGGCTATAGGCTGCTTCCAAGCATGGAAGAAAGTGAACAGGAGCCAGCCAGTGCAGAGATGGGGAGACAGGAAGCAAGTGAGACTGTGGAGCTTCCAGTCTCTTTTTTTTTTTTTTTGAGTTGGAGTCTCACTCCGTCGCCCAGACTGGAGTGCAGTGGCCACTCCCAGCCACCGCAGCCTCGACCTGCTGGGCTCCGGCGATCCTTCCGCCTCAGCCTTCCAAGTAGCTGGAATTACAGGTGCACGCTATCACACTCGGCTAATTTTTGATTTATTGTAGAGATGAGGGCTCACCAAGTTGCCCAAGCGGGTCTTGAACCCGCGGGCTCAGGCAATCCACTCACCTCAGCCTCCCAAGGCACGGGATTACAGGCTGAGCCACCGAGCCCAGCTAGGCTCAGCCCAGCTGAGCCACCGAGCCGAGCTAGCCCACAGGCACTAACAGGGTAAGAACTCACTCACACCCCCACCTCACTGAGGGGATGAATCCTTTCATGAGGGATCCACCCCTATGACCTAAACACCTCTGACTAGGCACCACCTCCAACTCTGGGGACCAAATTTCAACATGAGGTTTGGGGGAACAAACATCCAAACTATGACACTGGGCATTCCTAATCCAAAAATCTGGAATCTGAAATGCTCCAAAATCCAAAGCTTTTTGAGTGCTAACATGCCACCAGTGGAAAATTCCACACCTGACTTCATAGGACAGGTTGCAGCTGAAACAGTCAAAACTTTGTTTCATGCGCAAAATCATTTAAAATATCATGTAAAATTACCTTCAGGCAAGGCGCATAAGGCGCTTACCAAACATAAATGATTTTGTGTTTAGACTTGGATCCTATCCCCAAGATAGCTCATTATGTAAATATTTCAAAATCTGAAAGACTTCTGGTTCCAAGCATTTTGGATAAAGGATACTCAACCCATATTTGATGTGAGTCCATCAGAACAGACCTTTACAGATGGAAATTTACATTGTTTCTGCTCTTATCTTATCATAACAGTATTGTAGTAAATATTCACATACAGATATCAGTTCATTCATTTACAAGTACATCTATCTGAGAAATCCTAGCAAGAGAAAGTGCTGGTCATAAGTATGTATAGGGATTTTAAATTTTGATAAGTATTGCCTAATTGTTTTACGTAATGGTTGTACTAATTCACACTCCCCTAAGCAATGCATGAGAGGAATTGTCTCCTCCAGGCTCTCACCAACAAATGTATCTTTAAACTTTTTGATCTTTGCCAATAAGATATGAGGAAAATGTCTTAGCACTTATGATTTTTCCCACTAATCCCTATAGCAGTAAGAACTATTATTATCACAATTTTACATATGAGAAAAATAAGGCTTACAGAGGCTAGGTAACTTGCTCAAAGCCATTTAGAGAAAAAGTAGAAGACTCAAGATTCTACTCCTTTTGTCTGCATCTTGAACTACACACATAATCACAAAGTATTTCCATGAAGAAATACAGCCAAATAGCCTTAAAGCTTTCATTGTATTTCTCATAATTATTTTTGATGATTTAGAACTGAGTTCAGAATTTAGTTCAGTAGGATCTCTTACTGTCATCATTATCGATATAATTATAGCTAAACAACTGATGTGTATTCTAGTTGAAAAGTCATCGTATTAGATAGATACCAGGTAAACTGCCTTAGATGGTCTTATAGGATATCACCAATTTGAAAATTTTATCCCATTCCCCAAAGCTTCAGCCTCTATAATCCACACCCAGTGGCTCAGTTTCACAGCTAGTCGAACACAGATGAATACATTTATACTAATTTACGTAAAATTTCATTAAGCCTAGAATATGAAATAACTTTTTTTTTTTTGAGTCAGGGTCTCATTCTGTTTCTTAGGCTAGAGTGCAGTGGCACAATCGTGTCTCTTTGCAGCCTCGACCTCTTGTGCTCAGGCAATCCCTCTGCCTCAACCTCCTGAGTAGCTGGGACTATAGGCGCATGCCACTGCACCAACTAATTTTTTTTTTTTTAAGATATGGGGTCTCGTTATGTTGTCTAGGCTGGTCTCAAACTCCTGGGCTCAAGCAATCTTTCCACCTTAACCTTCCAAATTGCTGGGATTACAGGCATGAGCCATTGCGCCAGACTAGAAATCATAATTACAATGCTTGAAATCTAAAAGAAAGCGTGGGGATTGCAATAACACTTTTCTTATCCATAGTTCAAAGTGACTTGCAAATATCAGGATCTGATCTTTGTTCATCGAATGTAGATGGAGTCAGTCTGCAAAACAAACAACCGGAAAACATGTGACTATTCCCTGCCACCCTTGGACAACATTGAAGAGAATGTGCGTGGGGTGAAGGAGCTAATTGTGTAAGCATCAAGTGCTCACAACATCGCAATCTGCAATTTGGAGACATAATCCAGCATTTACTGGGTGTGAACTTCGGCACTCTACAGGTTTGACTTGTTTGCATTTCTGTGGCTTGCATCAGGTCCTTGCCAGGACAGGTTTCACAAAGAGAAAACATTATTACTTTAACTTCAGTACACAGACATTAAATTTTGCCTAAGAATCTCTTAGATGGCATCTCATATCAATGGTGAAAATGTGGAGCATTCAATAAATGCTGTTGGGGCAAACGGGTAGCCATCTGCAAAAAAAATAAACCCAGAAGTATACCTCACGCTTTGGACCAAATGAATTCTAGATAGGGGTCAAAGTTAAAAAAATTAAAAAGTTTGATCCTAGGTGGGAGAGGCCTTTAAAGTATACACAATGCTTAGAACCCATAAAAGAAAATATTTATAAAGTAGACTTTCTGTGTTTCAAACTTCTGCATAGAATAACCTACCACACCACAGGCTGGACATGATGGAGCACACCTGTAACATCCCAGCACTTTGGGAGGCCAAAGTGAGAGGATCACTTGAGGCCAGGAGTTTGAGACTAGACTGGGCAATATAGCAAGACCCTGTCTCTATAAAAAAAAAAATTTAAAAATAGCTGGGTGTGGGCGTATGCTTGTATTCCCAGCATCTTAAGTCCTGGAGTTCAAGGCTGCAGTGAGCTATGGTCACATCACCACACTCCAGCCTGGGTGACAGAGAGTCTGTCTCTAGAAAAAAACAAAGGAAAAACACCATTAATAGAGTCAAAGACAAATGACAAACTGGGAAAATTTTATTCCAACTAATATCACAGACCAAGCTCTCATTTTCCTAATGTACAAAGAGCTGCTACAAATAAAAAAGAGCCAGGGGCATGAACTTACTATTTTCAGATGTGACAATACAAATGACTCTCAAACGCCCTCATAAGAAACGCAAATTAAAACCACCCTGTGATTGTCAAAAAGTTGCTGGGTGCAGTGGCCCATGCCTGTAATCCCACCATTTTGGGAGGCAGAGGCGAGAGAATTGCCTAAGCCCAGGGGTTCGAGACCAGCCTAGGCAACTTGGTGAGACTTCGTCTCTACAATACATCAAAAAATTAACTGGGCATGGTGATGCATGCCTGTGGGTCCAGCTACTTGGAAGGCTGAGGTGGAAGGTCTGCCTGAGCCTAGTAGGTCGAGGCTGCAGTCGTCGTGAGCGTGCCACTGCACTCCAGCCTGAGTGACAGAGTAAAACTACGATTCAAAAAAAATTCCAAAGTTAATAGCCTCAATTGGTCAGGCTATGGGGGAAACTTACATGCTCATTAATTACTGGTGAGAGCAATTTGCAATATTTATCAAAACGCAAATGGCAATGCCTTCTGACCCCTCACTTGTACTTCCAGAGGAATGCAGTTTTATAGGGGTTGGTCAGGAAAAAACAAAATCTAATGGAGGTGAGGAAGTGAGCTACACTGATATGGAGGGGGAACACCAAAAAATGAAGGCCTGAGTTGAGAAGAGCACCAGGCATGCGCTAGAAAAAAGAAGGCCAGTGTAGCCAGAGTGGAAAGGGTGAAAGGGGAGACTACCGGGAGATGTGCCAGAGAAGTATTGCTGGGACAGAACATGTAGGGGTTTTAGTAAGTCATTTATTTATTTATTTCTGAGTTGGTGTCTCACACTGTCTACCAGGCTAGAGTGCAGTGGCATGATCACACCTACCACAGCCTTGACCTCCTGGGCTCAAGCAATTCTTCCAATGCTGGGACTCCTGCGTAGGTGGGACTACAGGCGTGCGTCACCATACCTTTTTTGATTTGATTTGATGTAGAGACAATGTCTCACTATATTGTCCGGGATGTCTTGAACTCCTGGGCACAAGCAGTCCTCCTGCCTTGCCTCCCAAAGTACTGGGATTGTACTCATGGGCCACCGTGTCTGGCCTAAGTCATTTTCAAGGCTTCAGCTTTTATTCTAAGTAGATGGAAAATCTTTGGGGCATTTTGAGCAGAGGAGTGACCTGCAGTGACCTATATTTTTAAGGACCACTTCACTGGTTTTATAAGAACAAAGGAGTGGGGCAGAGACTCTGATGAGGCAAAAGAGACTCTGATGGCAGAAGTAGCTGAAAAGTGACCAGATTGAGGATGTATTTTAAGGTAGGGTCACCTGGATTGGCAGACAGACTGGATATGGAATAGAGAGAAAGAAAGCATCTAGAAGGGTTCTAAGATTTTTGGCCTGAAAACCTGGAGAGACAGAACTGCCATCAACTGAATGGAAGGAGATTATGAGAAGAGCAGATTTGAAAGAGGTCAGGTATTAAATGAAGGACATGGGCTAGGCGCGGTGGCCTCATGCCTGTAATCCCAGCATTTTGGGAGGCTGAGATGGGAGGATTGCTTGAGCCTAGGAGTTTGAGATCAGCCTGGAAACATAGCAAGACCTCATCTCTACAGAAAATAAAAAAATTAGCTGGGCATGGTGGCACACCTGTAGTCCTAACTACTAGGAAGCCTGAGGCAAGAGGATCGCTTGAGCCCAGAAGTTTGAGGCTGCAGTGAGCTGTGATAGTGCCACTGCACTCTAGCCTGGGTAAGAGACCCTGACTAAACAAAACAAGACAAAAACAAAAACAAGGACATGATCAATTTCAGGTGCTTGCTAGATATTCCAATGAATACATTAAACACAGAGTTTGAATATATGAATTCTGATTTCTTGGGAAAAATCCAGACTGAAACTGTACGTTAGAAAGTCAGAATGAATAAATGGTAAAGACTGAGAAATAGATAAAGTCAACAATCGAGTAGTGCAGATAGAAATGGGTAGATACAAGCACTAACACTAGTAGTGCAGATAGAAATGGGTAAGAAAAGCACTAACCCTAGAAATGCAGATAGAAATGGGTAGGGTCAAGCACTGACCCTAGAGCATTCCAACATTTAGAGGTGTCAGTGCAAGAGGAGCCAGCAAAAGAGACTGACATGGAACACCAGATGAGTTAAACACAAGTGTGGCATTTTTAAGTCAACTGAAGAAATCCGCCAAGAAGGAGAAAATGACCAATTGTGTCAGATACTGCTGCTAACGGATGAAGAAAATGAAGGCTGAAGCAAGACCATCAGATATAGCAATGCGGGTCATTGACAAACCTGACATTATGTGCATCTTTCGAGCAGCAGTAGTGATTGTAGGAGCAAAATGGTGTGATCCCTTTCTCCCCACTGTAAAGGTCACAGTCAACACATCTATAACAAAACACGGCTTCAAAGAGAAAAGCAGCCAGATGCAGTGACTTACGCATGTAATCCCAGCACTTTGGTAGGTGGAGGTGAGAGGATTGCCTGGGCCCAGGGATTTGAGACCAGCCTGGACAACTTGGTGAGACCTCATCACTACAATAAATCAAAAAATTATACTGGAGTGGTGGTGCGCACCTGTAGTTCCAGCTACTTGGAAGGCTGAGGCAGAAGGATTGCCTGAGCCCAGCAGGTTGAGGCTATAGTGGCCGCAAGCATGCCACTGCACTCCAGCCTGGGTGACAGAGTGAGACACTGATTCAAAAAACAAAAAAGAAAAACAAAGAGAAAAGCAGGCTGGATGTGGTGGCTCACACCTGTAATCCCAACACTTTGGGAGGAAGAGGCAAGAGGATTGCCTGAGTCCAAGGGTTTAAGACCAGCCTGGGTGACTTGGCGAGACCTCATCTCTACAATAAATAAATACATTTTTTAAAATTAGCCAGACATGGTGACATATACATGTGGTTCAAGTTACTTGGGAGACTGAGGCAGAAGGATCACCTGAGTCCAGCAGGTCAAGGCTGCAGTGACCATGAGTGTGTCACTGCATTCCATCCTGGGCAACAGAGAGACTTTACCTCAAAAAACAAAACAAAAACAGCACCGGGCACCGTGGCTTACATCTGTAATCCCAGCATTTTGGGAGATGGAGGTGAGAGGATTATCTGAGCCCAGGGGTTTGAGACCAGCCTAGGCAACTTGGCGAGACCTCATCTCTACAATAAATTAAAAAATTAGCCAGGTGTGGCAAGTAGTTCCAGCTACTCGGAAGCCTGAGGCCAGCAGATTAAGGCTGCAGTGGCCGTGAGTGTGCCACTGCACTCCAGCCTGGGTGACAGTGAGACTCCAACTCAAACAACAACAACAAAAAACAAAAAACAAAAACAAAAAGAGAAAGGAGACTGAGTGCGGTGGCTCATGCCTATAATCCCAGTACTTTGGGAGGCAGAGGCTAGAGGATTGCCTGAGTCCAGGGGTTCAAGACCAGCCTGGGCAATTTGGCGAGACCTTGTCTCTACAATAAATAAATATATTTTTAAAAATTAGCTGGATGTGGTAGTGCATGCCTGTGGTTCCAACTACTAGGGAGACTGAGGCAGAAGGATCACCTGAGCCCAGTAGTCTGAGGCTGTGGTGGCCGTGAGCATGACACTGCACTCCAGCCTGAGTGACAGAGTGAGACTTCTACTAAAAAACAAAAACAAAAACAACAAACAAACAAGCAAACAAACAGAAAAGCATGACAGATTCATTTAATCACAGTTTTATATGACATAGAAGCCTTCAGAAATGAAGACTTATCGGCCAGGTGTGGTGGCTCACACCTGTAATCCCAGTACTTTGGGAGACTGAGGTGGGAAGATTGCTCCCAGAAGTTTGAGACCAGTCTAACAACATAGTGAAACCTTGTCTCTACAAGTAATATAAAAATTAGCCAGGTATGGTGGCACGTGCCTATAATCCTGATACTCTGGAGGCAGAGGCAGAAGGATTGTCTGAGCCCAGAAGGTCAAGGCAGAACTGAGCTCTAATCATGCCACTGCACTCTAGCCTGGGCAACAGTGAGACCCCAATTCAAAAATAAGAAGAAGAAGAAAAGAAAAGAAAAAAAAAAGAAGACTAAAGACATAAGGAAAACTGTCTGTTTTTATGCTTAGGTTTGAAAAGAATGGACAGCCATGTAGAAATGTGATTAGACAAAACGTGTATGATATTATAATAATCGACTAAAGGGGGGCAACCAGCAATGTCTGTCAGTTCAGAGTCTTCCTGGCCTCTTTGTGTAGCATCTTCTTCCTCCTAAGTGTGGGGCAGGACCCCTCTGGAATGAGGGTCTTCAAGGGAGAAGAGAGAAGGGAGAAGGGAGAGAGTGACCTTTCTAACTTTGATGCTGGCTTCGGGAAAGAGGAGTTCTCATTTCTGCGACCCATCTTGGGGAAGAAAATTCTGGCTCCTATGACTCACTTTGGGCTAGAAAAAGGAGTGAGAGATAGGAGGGCAGGAGAAGGTCAGAGAGACCATGCTTCTGAGGACTTCCAATCTCTTTAGTTCAAAATACTTAGCAGGCCAAAGCACCAAACTTTGGGGTACCATGTTCTGAGCCCCATCATAATGAAAACATGACTGGAATGAATTCAGTAGGGAAAGGAATCAAGGCCAGATGCAACTACTAACTTACAGGGAATATGGGAGTAAGTTGAACATGTCAGACAACACCATGAGGAGACAAGCTCTCAAATCCAGAATGTGGGAACTTTCTCAGGAAAAATGTCTTCTTGTTGTTGTTTAAACATATAAATGGCATGAAAAAGGGAAGGAAGGGAACTGATGAAAAAAGACTTAAAAGACATGTTAGGGCCAGCCACTGTGGCTCACATCTATAATCCTAGCACTATGGGAGACCAAGGTGAGAGGATTATTTGAGGCCAGAAGTTTGAGACCAGCTTGGGCAACATAGTGAGATTATATCTCTACAAAATATAAAAATAAATTAGCTAAGCATGGTGGTGCATGCCTGTAGTCCTGATTATTCAGGAGGCTGAGGCAAGAGGATTGCTGGAAACCAGGATTGCTTGAGGCTGCAGTGAGCTATGATCATGTTACTATGCTCTAGCCTGGGGTACAACAGCAGAGTGACACCCTGCCTTCTAAAAAAGGAAAAGAAAAAGAAAAAAGACATATTAGGCAAATGCAATGTGTTCAGAGGTTGATTTGAGCAAGGCTACTATAAAAAGAAGTTTTTGAAATGATCTAGGAAATTTACAACCTAGTTGTACATTTTGATTTGCTAGATATGACACTGATGCTTCAACTGACATTTTAAAAAGTCATTATCTGTTAGAGATGTGTAGTGGAGTATTTACAGGTGAAATGATGTGAAATGATTTGATTAAAATACTTCAGAAAATGTTAAGATAAAGATATAAGGCTGTCAAAATATAAAAAAAATTCAGAAAGCATAGGGAAGGAGGAGTGAATAAAAGAAGGTTGAAAAAAATGTTTATAGTTGTTGAAACTGGGTAATAATATATGCAGGCTCATTATATTGTCTTCCTGCCTTTGTGAATGTTGGACATTTTTCAAAATAAATCTTGTTTTTAAAAAAAGAGGGCCAGACGAGGTGGCTCAAGCCTGTAACCCCAGCACTTTGGGAGGCCGAAGTGAGGGGATTGCCTGAGCCCATGGGTTCAAGATCAGCATGGGCAACTTGGCGAGACTTCATCTCTATAATAAGTAAAAAAATTAGCTGGGCATGGTAGCATGCCTTCAGTTCCAGCTACTTGGAAGGCTGAGGCAGAAGGATTGCCTGAGCCCAGCAGGTCACCACTGGGGTGGCCATGAATGTGCCACTGGAAAAAAAAAAAAACACCTTAGTCTCTGAATCTTTGGGGAGGCAGATATATTTCCACCTTCCTCTCTCAGCTGCTTTGCGTAATTAAAGACTTTTTTTTGCTGTAAAAACAAAAACATTCTCTTCTCTATAAATTACCCAGGCACTGGGCATTTTGTTATAGCAGCACCAGATGGACTAGAACATGAGCACAGACATGAAAGGGCAGGGAGATGAGGGAGTAAGAGGTGGCTGGAATTCTCTCCTGTTCCTTCAAAGAAACAGCATGGTTATGGGGTGAGAGTGAGGTTGAGGGACAAAGTGTTAGGAAAGTTTGTGTAGGAGGTTGGGAGAGTAAAAGTACCAGAAAGATGTGGTACAACTCCCAAGCAGCATTAAAAGCCTAGTGGAATTTGGTGGCCAAGAATCTAAAGTGTGACTAGTCATCAAGGTTTTTTCCTCTGGACAACCTCCATGAATGACTACAGGTAAGGAAGAGGTAAACTCTACCCAGGGTTGTGGTTTTGCCTTGGGAGTACTAGCAGGTGAGAGAGCACCAAAGGGACTGAGAGTTATGTTATTTAGAACAAAGTTAGGCTGCTGTAACAAAGCCACCCAACATTCCTTCTGTGACTTAAGACAGACACTTATTTCTACTTCAAGCAAGCCAGAAGTCACTGTTTCAAGTCTCAGCTTTAAACAATTATTTAGAATTTAGGAACCTTCCATCTTGATTCTCTTTCATGTCCTATTTTCCTCGTCTAAACCACAGAAAATGGGGAGGAGGCACATTAGTTGTCAGGAGGGAGAGACAACGCTTGCGGAGGAAGTGTCACCCTGGTTTTAAGCCTTAGCCTGCAGGTGCCACACATTACTTTGGTTTATACTCCATTAACAAGATTTTGGTCTTGACAGCAGCACTTAAATGCAAGGAAGCCCAGGAAATGTAATATGTGTGGTCAACTATGTACTCTACAATTCTATCACTTTGGTGAAAAGGGGGGATGGATTTTAGTGAGCAATTAGAACTCACTCAAGGGAGCGAATATACTTGACCAAGGGATCTAAGTTAAGCACAAGGAATGAGAGGATCTGAGGAGGAGGCCCAGCCATGAGGGGGCAGAATCAAGGAACTGTGGATCTCAGTAGAGTGAAAGAATGGCTGGGTTGGGATACTAGAGAGATGCTTGACATTGAGAATATGGAGTTATTGTTATTGATTATGTCAAGGTCTAGGGCACGATTGCACAGTGAGTGGCTGCTATACGGTGAAAGGTAAAATCATAGGAAGAAATGAGGTTAAGGAACTGAGGCCAGGACACTTGAAGGCGGATGACTGTGTATTAAAGTTACTTAGAACTATGCTGGGTGGCCCGACACGGTGGTTCACATCTGTAATCGTAGCACATTAGGAGACCGATATGAGAGAATTGCTTGAGCCCAGGTTCAAGACCAGCCTAGGCAACATAGCGAGACCTGGTATCTACAAAAAAATGTAAAAATTAGCTGGGTGTGGTGGTGCATGCCTGTAGTTCCAGCTACTTGAGAGGCTGAGGTGGAAGGATAGCCTGAGCCCAGGAGGTCGAGGCTACAGTGAGTCGGGAATCATGCCACTGCATTCCAGGCTGGGAGTATCACTGGAGAAAGTGACCTTGCACCAGTTGGTTCACTTTGAGAAATAAGAGCAGGTGACCATGAGGGAAAGCGCGTGGTATAGACTGAAGACATGAGATTCAAAGTTGCAGATTTTAGGGAGGAGGAGAGGTTTGAAAGTGGAAGTGAGGAGCAAGGAGAACACTCATCTCCTCTCCAGAACACATGTCATGTGGGCTGACAGAGGAAGCAGCCACCCCTAACGAGGGTTGCAGAGGAAGTGATCCTCCACTAGGGGAGAGAGTCAGGTTTCAGGTCCAGCACACTTCCCAGAGCAAGTGGAGAGGGTGGGGTGGCTGGGCTGTGACAGGCTGGGCATCCTAATGAGCACAGTGGAAAGGGCTTGTGATTAAGGGGGGGTGAGGGAGAGGAGGAGAATGAGATTACACAGTCACATGGGGACTGGAGTAAGGGAGGGTGCCCTGGAGTCCACTGCTTCTCGTAGTGTAAACAGGGATAAAGGGATAATATGATTCATCCTGGTGGCTTCAGGTAGAGAATGTTGGCACAGCTGTGAGTGTTGTGGACCAGGAGGAGCCAGGGCTTTCCAGGCAGGCTGAGGTCACCTCTTTGCTCCTGTCACGGAGCACAGAAATGGGAGGAGGACAGTCTGAATTCCAGCACAGGGTGAGAAAAACAGCCGTCACCCATACAGGACTTGCTTCTCTTGAAGAAGGGTAGGGCTTTCCTCAGACTTCTGGATTAAAGCTTCTGATGTTTTCTAGTGGCTTCTTCTCAGCCTTGCTTAAGGGCCAGGTCACAGGGGACCCTGCAGAACCAGCAGCACAAGAGCAGCTCTTTCCCAGCATCCTGCTGGCTCTGCTCCTGAAGTCATGACTGGAGTCTCACAGGAGTGGGGGAAATTCCTGTTCAGATGGAGTCCTGTTGCCTAAGGAGGCTTCCTCCACTTTCTGACTTCAAAACAGAGAGAGTCAGGCCAGGCATGGTGGCTCATGCCTGTAATCCCAGCACTTTGAGAGGCAGAGGCAAGAGGATTGCCTGAGTCCAGGAGTTCAAGACCAACCTGGGCAACTTGGCAAGATCTCGTCTCTACAGTAATTTTTTAAAAAAATTAGCTGGGTGCGGTGGTGCTCACCTGTGTTTTCCAGCTACTTGGAAGGCTAAGGCAGAAGGATCACCTGAGCCCAGCAGATCAAGGCTGAGGTGATCCTGAGCATGCCACTGCACTCCAGCCTGGTCAAGAGTGAGACTCCAACTCAAAAAAAAAATAAGTTACAAAAATAAAAACAAGTAAATAAATAAAATACAAACAAAATCTAAGGCATTCAGAAGGTAGACATCCTTTTTAAAAGAACATTTTGAACGTTTGTTGTATTAGTCAATGGAAACTGTGTTTTAGGAAGCCTCACAGGTAGAAACACTTTGGCATTCTCCTCAGTCTGGGGAAGTCAGAAGCATCTATTTATCTCCTCTGGATCTCCTAAGTGAACCCACAGTGGGAGCTTGTGTTTAACATCCAAGTCATTTTTCTCTTTAGAACTGCCATGTAGATACAATTTTTCATCCATTTTTGAGGGATTGTAATTCTTGGGAGACTTTTCCTGGCAACTCCCCCGGATTCTCCCTGTTAACGTTTCTAGTTTATGAATCTGTTCAGTATTTCTTTCCTTAGCAACCAGCCTAGCACAGCTTGATCCTAGGCTCTTAGGAGGTTGTGAGAACAATCATTCCTAATCCTGCAAGAGCTCACCATCTACTTAGAATGACAAGAGAAAAGGAAAAACAAGGAAGTGGGAGAGAGGGAGACATGAAATCCATGAAAACTATAAACCTTTATTGCGGGACATGAAAAAAAGACTTGCAAAAATCGACTGGGTTCCTAGATGAGAAGATTCAATAGTGAAATTAATCTAAAATTCAATTATTTTACATTTTTAGTTGTAATGTTTTTAGAGACAGAATCTCACTGTGGAGTGCACTGATGTGATCAGAACACTGCAGCCTTAAACTCCTGAACTCAAGCAATGCGATCCTCTTGCCTTAGCCTTCTGAATAGCTGGAACTACAGGCATGGACTGATTAATTTTTACAAATGTTTTTGTAGAGACAATGTCTCCCTATGTGCTCAGGCTGGTCTCAAACTCCTGGCCTCAAGCGATCCTCCTATCTGGGCCTCCAAAAGTGCTGGTATTACAGGCACGAGCCAACATGCCTGGCCAATTCAATGTGTTTTAAGAAATATCCCAATTCGATTTTTTTTTAACTTGACCAGTTGATCATAGAAACTAATGAGATGCCTTGGAAGGCTGAGGAGGGAGAATCACTAGAGGCCAGGAGTTCAAGACCAGCCTGAGCAACATAGCATGACCCTGTCTCAAAAAAAAAAAAAAAAAAAAAGACTATACATTTGTAATAGTGACTAATTTTTTACTCCTAATTAAAGTGACAGAATACTTGAATATTTAGAGCTCTTATTAATCCAGGAAATAAAGTTATATACATATTTTGTTACAGAGTATAATTGAGTAATCAAAGACTTCCAAGTGTAAAAAACTGTTTTACATTAAGATAAAATCATGTAGGAGAAATGGAATAGAAACATTGATTCAAGGGTATCAAAGAATGATACAAAATTTGTTGCTATTACAGAAGTAGAATCAAATTGTGTGATACTTGGATTTCACTGAATAATTTTTTTTTACAGTGAGGTCACATGGTTTAACACTTTTTTAATGAAACGTATGCTAGTGACAGATCATATTTACATCTTGATTCGAAAATAATTTAAAATATCTCAAAGAACAAGCTTTTAACTGGGAGAGGAGGAAAGGGAAGTGGAGGCTTGTAAGGAAAGCCCTTTGGATAGCCAGAGAGTTGCGTGAAGGCATCTTCTGTCTAAGTATTGAGAGAGAAGCAGCTAAGGGCCACAAGTGCATTCAGAAAGGGTTGAGAGAAGGAACCACAGCCAAAGAGGAACAACAGAAATGGAAATTTCAAACTATTACTTAGGTCATCGTTTCAAAAAAATGTGTTCTTGGAATCACGAGGGGGACACAAGATGTTGACTGACAGTTGCTCTGTGAAAAATAATATTTTAGTAGTGATATTTTTCTTCTAAAATGCATCTTTAGGCTAGGTATGGTAGCCACGCCTGTAATCTCAGCACTTTGTGAGGCAGAGGCAAGAGGATTGCCTGAGTCCAGGGGTTCAAGACCACCCTGAACAATTTGGAAAGATCTCATCTCTACAATAAATAAATTTTAAAAATTAGCCGGGCATGGTGGTACACGCCTGTGGTTCCAGTTACTTGGAAGACTGAGGCGGAAGGATCACCTGAGGCCAGCAGGTTGAGGTTGCAGTGGCCACTGCACTCCAGCTTGGGCGACACAGTGGGTCTCCAACTAAAAAAAATATATATATAAGAATGAAAAATAAGCCGGGCTTGGTGGCTCAGCCTGTAATTCCACGCCTTTGGGAGGCTGAGGTGAGCGGATTGCCTGATCCTGCGGGTTCGAGACCCGCCTGGGCAGGCGAGACCTCATCTCTACAATAAATCAAAAAATTAGCTGGGCGTGGTAGCGCGCGCCTGTAGTTCCAGCTATGGAAGGCTGAGGCGGAAGGATCGCCGGAGCCCAGCAGGCGAGGCTGCGGTGGCCGGGAGCGGCCACTGCACTCCAGTCTGGGCGACAGAGTGAGACTCCAACTCAAAAAAAAAAAAAAGAATGAAAACTAAAATGCATCTTTTACAAAATCTATATGAGAAGTTACCATATATACTGACATAATTGTTCTGTGTTTGTTCTGCAATAATTGGCCTTGTGAGAGTATATCACAGTCCTTAAGAGGACAGACTCTGGTGCTAGACTGATGGGTTCAAATTACTGCCTGGTTGTACAGTACCTATGTACAGATACTTAACTTTGTGTACCAGTTTTCTCATCTATACAATGGGAATAATAATACTATTTCCCTCACAGGGTTGTTGCTAGGGTTAAAGTAGATAGATCCAAGGAAAATGCTTAGAACAGCAGTCACAAAGAAGTCACAATTATGGTCTTTGTGGCAACCTGGATGCAGCTGGAGACCATCATGCTAAGTGAACTATCACAGAAACAAAGAACTGAATACCGCATAAGAGGGCCCTGATCACTGGTCACATGAGCACAAGGGAGGGATGGGCAGATGCTGGACACTGCTAGGGGAGGGAGGGAGGCAGGAGGTAGGGGGACACATGGCAACACTGGGTACCTGGGCTACTACCAAGGCGAGAGAGGACCAGCTAGAAGCCCAAACTTCACCTACATGCAACCTACTTACGTAGTAGATCCCCACTTGTACCCCACAACTCTAAAATAAAATGCAATTTTAAAAAATGTTAAAAAAAGAAAAGAAAATGCTTACAAGGCCTGGAATACAGTACGTGTTATGTATGGATGGGATTGCAAGTATTTTTAAGAAGTGATGGGCTACAGCTAAGAGTGTCAGTGGGGAGGAAAGGAGAGAGGGAGCACGTCACAACACAAAGGGTACCAGGCCCCAAACCAAGGTGAGTGAGAGTTAGTTGGAGGCTCAATGTTCACCTGAATTCAGCCTGCTTGTATAGTTCATCCTTATTTGTACCCCACATCTCTATAACAACAAAAAAAAAGACTGTCAGAGATGACTTGATAAACAAATGAGGGACTGCTGATATGCAAATTAGTGCATAATCAGCTTAAATAGCAATAATGGCCAAGCTATATGTTATTGTTCATTCAACGAATAGTAACTTGATTTGTGCCGATCTATGTGATGTATCTTCTTTTAAAATTGTTTATACTTTTTATTTGCACAAAAAAACATTACTTTCTCGAACTTCTTGAAGTGTAAGGCTTAAAAAAAAACCATATGGGCTGGACAAGGTGGCTCACACTGTAATCCTGAGGTGGGAGGATTGCTTGGGCCCAGGAGTTTGAGACCAGCATGGACAATATAGTGAGACTCTGTATCTACCCCCCAAAATTAAATTAATTATTTATTGAAAATTTTTAATTTTAAATATGTGGGATACAATTCAGGGTTAGGTACACAAATGTTCATTATGCAGGTACGCCTGTTGATGAGGTGTGCCCCTCCGTCCCCCAGCAGAATCCCACTACTGCCAATCCCACCCACCCCT